>NW_024722227.1:8694183-8946683 GCF_018991925.1 Homarus americanus
TCACACAACCCACTGTCACCCGTCATCACCATGTCCTTCCTCAAACGTTGTTCAACTCCATGAAAGCCGTTCATTGTGCACCTTGCTGCTTTGAGTCTTTTATCTTATATTCTTATTAATATGGAGATTTGTGATGCACATAGTGTTTGAGTTCTTTTGATATTCAAGTTTATGTATGTAAGATTTTAACAGGTATTTGGTGTTTATTGGTAAATCAAAGAGAAAAAGAGTGATATGTCTCTTTCTTTCTCCATCTCTCTCTCTTTCGTTTATAATGTTATCACCCTGCAATTTACCTTACCTGTTCTTACTGTGCCTTAGGTTAGACAACTTTATATATGAATCCAGAAGACCACTTACCTCAGAGACAAATGAGTGATGGAAATGGGGCTAAATGAGTGAAGGAAGTGGGGCTAAATGAGTGAAGGAAGTGGGGCTAAATGAGTGAAGGAAGTGGGGCTAAATTAGTGAAGGAAGTGGGGCTAAATAAGTGAAGGAAGTGGGGCTAAGTGGGTGAAGGAAGTGTGGCTAAATGAGTGAAGGAAGTTGGGGCTAAGTGGGTGAAGGAAGTGGGGCTAAATGGGTGAAGGAAGTTGGGCTAAATGAGTGAAATTTTGATGTGTGTTGTAAATAAAAAAATTGCTGACTAAAGATATCGAGACTTTTACCATAACTTTTGTTTCTCCTTTAGGTGGAAATGTACAATTGCTTTCGCCCAGATGACATAATACTGGCAGTTGTTCTCTCCCTCGGTGATCTGCGGAACTACGAGCTTTCTACGGCTGGTACGGAGCTCGGGGTCGTTACTGCTTACTGTGAAGAGGGCCACCCGCTGGTTCCTGCCTCCTGGACCACAATGAAGTGCAAATGTCGAACAGAACGAAGAAAGGTGGCCAAAGTGATGCCCCCAAAAAGTTCACATACCTAAAGTTGAGACGCTTGAGAAATGTGACACAGAAATTTTTTTAAAAATATACCAGTACTGTAATATATCTGAACACTTGTAGAATAAGTATGTATATGAGTGCAAACAAATAAGAAAATGACATTAGAACAGCAATAAAATGAAGCGATTATTATGATACAAAATTCAATGGTTTTGCTCACAAAGGAAACTTAGAATTTGTTTTACATAAATAGTATATAATTTACTATATTCAAGATTTCTCATTACATGTACCTCTGTTGTACAAATGAAAATATAATACAGTACAGTATTAGCTGTGCCAAGGACTTTATGATTTCTGTCAAAATATATATCCCCTTTATTTTTTGCATCTCCAAGACTTACTTTCATTTTTATTTTTCTAAGCAAAAATGTTTGAAGTTTGGATCACGTTCCAACATTACATCTTTGGTTAATAGTTATACAGTACTGTATATCCATGTATTTTCAATATTATAGTAACAGGAATAAATAATTACAATAAATGTTTTTATATAACTTTCCCTTGTGGTAAATGTGACGAGACCATCACAACATACGTGCCCAAGTACAGTACAGGCATAATTTGGTCTAATGTATTTAGGTATTGTTGGATAAACTGTTGTGATACCATATTTTAATACTAACTAGGGTATGGGAGCACTGTGGAAGCTTTCTTACCTCTCATGGCTACATTTTATATTTGATTCCCTTTTAGGTTGGATGTAATCCAAGCATTGTGGGTTTTCTCTGAGTACTCCAACTTTCTACTTCACTGATACTGAACTTGTCTGATTGGTTTTCACCTGATATATGGTGAAGAAGGTTAAATAAGTTATAAGAGGAAGTTGAGGCTTACTTATTAGGCTCAACAAAAATGGTATTTGAAAACAACAACTCTTGGGTCAGTTAGTTTATTTGAAGCATCAAGAAAATCAGAAACTTGTATATTTTTGATACAGGACCATTGTGTCACACCATATTGTGCTTCAATAATTCTTATGATATATTGCCACTGCATATTGAGTCTTCATCTGGTTCATTTTGAGGAAATTTTATGTAAAACTTTGTAACTTCCATTATTTCCATCCTCTTGTGGAGATTTATACATTTTGTAAAACCTGTAATTCAATTATTTTGTCACATTGTAGACTGAATATATACAGTGCACTCTGAGTGATGTGCTACAATGTGTTTAATATACAGGAAAACGCCGTCTAGAGATCTGGATGCATTCCTAAAACCCAGAGTGATGGCACGTAATTGTGTAGCGGAGTTGCTTGGCCGACTCGCCACCCAGTAGCACTCAGAGCAGGTGAGGCCGAGCTGTGAGATAAGTTATTCTTCAACTCATAATTTTGGATATACTGTACTGTATATACGTAATTTTCTTTATTTTCTTGTACTCTGTTACGTGCACACACATTCGTCCATACAGAATGTGAAATTTTTTTTTAATTATCATAAGGTCAAAAACATAAAGGGAATACAGTAGTAAACAGTTCTTACCTGGTCCACCTCTTAGCCGACAAGAGCAGAGGGGGAGGGAGGAGCAATCACTTTATTACACAGTATCACAATAGTGCAAGGTAAAGTACAATCCTTACAGTACTCAGTAACACTAAAATCACAACATTAACAGTGATGCATAGCAATAGGAACGATGCACAGCGATTGATAATATACAGAACAATACTGTATAGTAAGGCACAGATCACAATATTCAAAGACAGGGTAACACCAGTGTAATAACGGCCTGGGTTCATAGGTGGCGCACTGGTAGCATACTCCTACAATACGTGATTTCTATATTATAAACCAAGCTATGCAGCCCCTCTGGTAAACAAAAAATTTATTTAGGTTTTTTGCTGGAAAAGCTAGACAACGATTTTTTAAATCATTTATAAAATTCAGGTTGGCCGATTCATAGGTAGTATCTTATATAACGGCTCCCTTTCCAAGTAGTTTAGTGTCAGGCTTGAAAATATAATGTTGCCACAATCTCTGAGTGGGCCGGGAGACATACAGTATCACACTCGGCATTTATTTTACACCTCTTAATTTTGTTATTTCCACCTTATTTTAATACTAGACTTGTGATTATATAATACCTGTACTGGATAGGTAGGTGAATAGAAAAATGGAATTCAAACAAAATTAATTTTTATATACTTACATGTGGCAATTCTAAATGGAATGAGATTAGCAGAGGCCTCTGCTCCACAACAAACATGTCACCATGAGTTTCAGACGTCATTTGCATAAAATAGCTTACATTTACATAATTCTAAACTTATTTTACTATTTATTGTACAGTACAGTGGTCCCTCGGTTAACAGCACAATCCGTTCTAGAAGGTTGCTCGTTAACCGAAACCATTGTTTCAATGGGTTTTGGGGTAATTGGTTCAAGCTCACCGAAAATTGCCTAAATTCAACAAAAAGGGTAGAAAAGTACACTTACTTTGAGGTGTGTATGTAAAAGGTTCCTGGATGATGATGATGATGGGAATTAGAATGGGGGTGGAGGAGAAGGGAGAAGAGAAGGCATTGGGGTGGAAGAGAAGTCACCCCATGGCGCCATTTCACCCATAAAATTTTAGTTCACTTGGTGTAATTCAAGATTATTTTCTTTAAATCAACACTGCACTGCATTATATATTGTCAATATGTAAAATAAATTTCAAAATGACCAATAATTTGCTTGCAAACAGAAAAAAAGCATTTAGTTGGAGAGTCTCAAGCAAGATGTTACCTCCACTGAAAAGACAGAGAGACTGGCGCCTGTTTGCTGTGTTGACAGGCTGGATGGCGCGCATAAAACTAGTTTCATTACCTTCATTTATGTTCAATAATTGTTAAAATGACTAAAAAAAATTAATATTAAACTTTTAAAATTATTGAATAGTATAAACTTCTTGATATTTACTAAAATGGTAAGGAATATAAGCCCTAGAACCGATTACTGTATTGGCGGACTAATACTACAGCTGGTGGACCACCAAATGCAAGCAAAGACATGTTGAGGTCAGCTCATAAGAAACTCATTAATCGAGGGATTGCTCGTTAACCGAAGTTAAGAATCTTGTGGAAGGTAACTCATTAACCGAAATCTCGTTGACTGAGGCGCTCGTTAACCGAGGGACCACTGTACTAAAAAATGTAGATATTGTTATGCCGAGGCATAATTTGGTATTATAATGTTCGTGAACTTGTTGTTTTGATTATATTCTACTTTAAGCAGCAGTTATTTTGGCAAGTTTAGAGAGATATTCTTGTATATATTGATGTATTACCTATTTAAGAATTTTCTAAAATGTACGTATTGCATCATTTTTGTTAAGACTTATTTCTTATTGTAAGCCTTGATCAGAGTAGAATGTACTAGAACTTCCCAGACCTGTCTGGGCTGTTCTAGGACTGTCTGATGAGGTATATATGTGGCAGCATACGGCCTAGTCAGTCGACCGTTTCTGCTCAGAGTGTGAAGTACAGGCCAAGTGACAACTAATGCTGATAGTTGTGCAAGTATTGTGGAATTGTCATGACCAATATAAAGTGAGTACAGTAAGGAATTGTACACTGGTAGTGAGCTGACTGTACACAGTATTTTCTCGATTTAACGGACTAATTCGAGTCACCCCTGTTTGTTGAATAAAAATTTCAGCAAAATCGAGGTTTCCGCTGCTCAGTCTGTGTCCTGACGCCACCGCATGTGTTGTTCACTATTACCTCTCGATCAACTAAGTACTGTACCTGTATACACTGGAGCGCCTTAGTTTTCATCTTTATTCAAGACATCTTCAGGGGCAATTGAATTTACAGGGATGGAATGTCAGGTCACCCTTTCTTGGGAAGGGGATTAGTGGGTCTCATGACCTGAAGATGTCTTGATAAACATGAAACCTTAAGTATTTTTAGGAAGATTGTGATAAGTACTGTATAAGTAAGGTGTGGGTAACTAGATAGATGTAAGTTGTCTTAATTAATTCCTGTATGTATGTGTGCATGCACAGAGTGGTGTAATGCATCAAGTGTGGCAGCATTATGTTAGTGTTAAGGTGTAAGCACTGCTTGCTCCCTTTCGCTGTCAGCTGCCGCCGCTAGCTAGCCCTCGTAGCGAACAGGGAAGCAACTTCCATGTCTTCCCCTGCCAGTACAGCCTCTTCACCATTAAGACTCTTCTTGTGCCTTCTTGTGGCAACACACTGTAACTGGGTGCCTCATGGGCCCAGGCTAGACAAGCAGGGGATCTCGGAGTAGCAGTGAGCCCCAGAAGGACAGCACATAGGCCACTGGCATGTGGACACATCCTATCGCCCAACGACAACTGCCCCGCTGCCTTGCGGATTAACCTTGGTAAGTATTAGGCTATGGGAGTAAACCCCAATCTAAAAATATGCAGTGGAGCCCTGCATCAGGCAGACATGCTTACAGAGCTCCAATAAGACCCCAACAGTGGTATAGGCGGAGAGGTGACCACCATGGGAACCCAACAACTACACATGCAGATGAAGGCAATGCCTGATGGACAGGCTACATAGGAAAAGCCCAACAAACTGGGCTATCGGCAGTCCATTGCAACTCTCCCTCTTCCTAGTCATGGCATCACTGGATCAGGAAAAGGGAGAGCCAAGATGTGTGGTTGCAGCCTGCGCTCCTGCCTCATCACATAAATCAACTCACGCGCAGCCATCATCCAGCTTCTCATCGTCATCAATACCCCTATACCCCCAAAAGTCCTATGGCAACGGACGAGTGGTGACGGGGACAGACAGAGATGACCGCCGGGAGTCTTTAGTCACAACTCTGCACATGGGCGGCACAAATAAGATGGTCGTTTATGCACTGGGATCTAGGCAGCAGTATAATCCAGTCCTCTGTGTGACTGAGCAGCCCTTTCAAGGAGCCACTCTGCTCACCCCACAAACAGAGGGGGCTAGAAAAGGTGCCCTAAACATAGCCTGCCTAAAAACCCAACTTGACTGGGCAACCGCACCCAGTAAGGTCATCCTTATGCGGTCGAAAAAACAATTATAATCCCATATCTAAACAAAAACAAATATACAACCTCTTCTGGCCGCTGCATGGAATGTCAGGACCCGTCTGGATACTGGCACAAATGAGCGTCCTGAAAGAGGAACTGCCCTTGTGGCAAAAAAGCTGGCTAGGTATAACATCAACATAGCAGCCATTAGTGAGTCCTGGCTCCCAGACAAGGGCCAGCTCACAGAATGGGGGTCTGGCTATACCTTCTTCTGGAAGGGTTACCCTGCTGCGGAGACAAATCGCATTTATGGGGTTGTCTTTGCCATCCACCAATGCATCCTACACAGGCTAACTGAAATGCTTATTGGGACAAACGAGTGCCTCATGATGTTCTGAGTCCCACTGAATCACTCGCGTCATGCCTTTTTCATATGCCCCAACACTTGGATGCAGAGGATGACATCAAAGAGCCCTTTTATGCCGACCTTGACAGCGTGCTAACTTCTATCCCCAGAGAAGACAAGGTTGTGCTCCTTGGTGACTTCAATGCCAGAGTTGGCAGAGATGCTGATATTTGGCAGGGAACCATTGGGAGAAATGGACTAGGCAAGTGTAATCCAAGTAGCCTACTCCTCAGCAAGTGTGCTGCACACAACTTCACTATCACCAATACAAGTAACTTGATTAGGCAGGCCTACAAGTTCAAGGGTTCGTGGCAACACCCACGATCCAAACACTGGCATCTCATTGACTACATCATTGTCAGAGAAAGAGATCACCGAGATATCCTCATCACCCGAGCCATGAGCGGCTCAGACCACTGTGGCACTGATTATCGGCTTGTCAGAGCCAAGCTCTCACTTCATGTCGCTCCAAAACGGTGAAGGCAGCAAGCCTCCAGAAGAGGTTTTAACACTAAGCGTCAGGTGGATCCAGCGGTAGCACATGCTTTCACAGAGCAGCTCGAACATGGGCTGATAAGTATCCCAACAACAAAAACCCAAATCCTGGTGCCGAATGGGATATTCTCGACACTGTCATGACAAAAACCTGCAGAGACCCTCGGCCAGATCGGAAGAATACACCAGGACTTGTTTGATAAAAATGACCCGGTAATCAAAGTATTCATCACAAGGTACACAAAATTTTCAATTTTACTAAAACATGGGCCAATCACTCATGGCGCAGCCCCCCTCTGCTCATCCGACGGTAACTCCCTAATTTAAGACGAAGAAGGCACCCTTTAGTGCTGGAAAGAGCACTACCATTCACTGCTCAACCAAAACACCAATGTGGATGTCCTGACTACCCAGCAGGTCCCTCGGCATCCAAAGCTGACCCACCTCAGCTATCCTCCATCCCTGGATGAGGTAGCTACTGCCACCAAACATGAAAAATAAAGCCTCAGGGCCTGATGGAATCCCAGCCGAGGTGTATAAAGCAAGAGGACCTCTGTCAATATTAATAAGAACAAGGGAGGCCGGTCAGACTGTGGCAATTACCATGGTAACTCGCTGCTGTCCATAGCTGGCAAGATTATCGCCCGAGTCCTCCTAAAGTACTAAACAGACTTCTTCCTGAGGTGGAAAACTAACTCCCTGAATCTCTTTGTGGCTTTAGACCATCACGTGGCACCACTGACATGATTTTTGCTGCCTGCCAGATACGGGAAAAGTGCAGAGAACAACTTCGTGACCTGTACATGACTTTCATCGACCCAACTAAGGCCTTCAACTCGGTCAACAGGGAAGCCCTCTGGTAGACCCTCAGCCGTTTTGGCAGCCCACCAAAATTCATCGCCATTGTGAGGCAACTCCACGATGGCATGAACGGCAGTGCCTTGCATAATGGCACCCAGTCTGAGTTCCCCATCTAAACAGGGGTTAAACAAGGGTGTGTACTGGCACCAACTCTCTTTTTCCATTTTCTTAGCTGCCTTCCTTATGCATGCCAGTACCAATTTAGCCGGTGGGGTGGACATCGAGTACATGGTGAAGGGTCAAAGGGTCTTTTCAACATAAGACAACTCCAGGCAGGAACAAAGGTGTCGGCAGCTTCCATTACCGAGCTTCAGTATGCAGATGACATCACCCTTGTCGCTCACATTGACCGCAACCTACAGGAGATCCTGAACACCTTGAGGTGAATGTACATAAGACTCGGATTCTCTTTCAGCCTGCCCCTGGTTCAGACACACCCTTACCATCCATCCAGCTTAACGGTACTACCCTCTTTATTGTTACCCACTTTCGGTATCTCAGTTCCCACCTGTCCACCACTGCAGACATCGATGAAGAGATTCAACATCGGATCAGATGTGCATCTCAAGCGTTAGGCAGACTCCGTACCCGTGTCTTCAGCTGTAGGGAGCTGAAATTATCTACAAAGTTACACGTATATCGAGCAGTGGTCCTCCCCACCCTGCGATATGGCAGTGAGAGATGGTTCACATACAGGAGGCACCTCAAGGCACTTGAAAACTTTCATCAATGTAGACTACATTCCATCCTCCGAGTTCACTGGGAAGACAAAAGAACAAATACCAGTATTCTCCATTAACAACTATGCTGGACTGGCCATGTTACCTGCTTGGACGACAGTAGACTGCCAATGCAGCTGCCGTACAGTCACCTAACGAATAGTAAACATAACGCTGGCGGGCAACTGTAAATGTGTAAGGAAAGTCTTAAGATAACCCCGAAAAAATGCCAAATCGACCCCCTCTCCTGGGAGATGAATACGCCACACCGTAACAAAGGTGACATCCTTAATAACTCATCATTGTATCATAGCTTGGATGATCGTCATATCGATTCCAAGTGATAGTAAAGTAGTAGTAGTGTGTGTGTGTTCAATGCAGGATGTTTTTAAGACGGGGAGATTAATATCTGAATACCGGCGTGCCAAGTCTAGCCGCTGCCCTGGAATCTACCTGACGCTAATAGTGATTATTCTTAAATGTATATAGTTGTGGATAATTAACAAGGATATAATTGTCCCAGGTTGAGTATTAAAACCATAAAATATTGCTATTGTAATGGATACTCTCCCCTACAACTGCTGACTGATCACTTGTCGTTCGCTCACCAGCCAATCAGCGGCGAGTTCCACAGACCAGGCCTCAATTGCGGACAGACATGTACAACTGCTGACTGATCACTTGTCGTTCGCTTACCAGTCAATCAGCGGCGAGTTTCACAGACCAGGCCTAACTCGCGAGCTGCGCGGTGATTGACGCCGCTCATTTCGCACCTCATTTTCTGATCCTGGAGAATCGTATAAATACACCTCAGCCTGGCCTTGGACATCATTCTACTCTACTCTCCAGAACCAACAAGACCTCTCAACAAGCTCCTCAACCAACAAGACCTCTCAGCAAGCTCCTCACCGCACAGCAACTCCCTAGCACTGCACTGTACTTACAATATATTTATATACAGAGAATGCTATTGTGAGTTTCACTTCTTACCTCCATCCTGAGTGTGAGATCTCTTACATGTACGTATGTATGTGAGCCTATCAGAGAAAATACACAAATATAGAGAAATTTGAGAACTGGCCACATACAGTTGTCATGGTCACGTTGACTGCTAGTCTATTTAACTAATGATTCTTATTAAACTCAACTACTGCAAAACATGAGTGGGTTAGCAACCCCTGAGAAGAAGACGTGTTTTTCCCCATAGACGCTACACTTGTGTTCCCTCCCAGAGTCCCACCTTTGTGAAGACAGTTATCCAGCACCCTTATCCACTACTGTAGTGGTGTGGGGTAAAGGATGTTTGGTTCACACTCAGGATGGGATGGAGAAAGGAAACTCACAATGTGCTCTCTATATACATGTTGTATTGGATGTACAATGCAGCTTGGTGCTGGGAAGGCAGCATGGTTACAAGCGTGATGTAGAGAGAGCTGGTTGGTGAGGATGCTCAGAGGAGGACCAGCTTGTGGGTCGCCATGCTCGCCGGCGGGAGCAAGGACCGCCAGACAGGCGGAGGAGGAGGTGTTGCTGGCTGGTTGGTGTGGGTAGAAAGAGAGCGATCACAACGAGGTCAGGTCTTAAATAGCGGGGGTTGGCGTGGCTTAGTAGTTGACCCCCGCTCCGTGATGTATGGCGGCGCTGGTTGACCTAGACCACGAGGTATACACTGGGGAATTGGTGGAGTCGGCTACTCAGCGACAAACAGCGTTTGTAGGGGAGAAATCCACTACAGTGACTCCTCTCCCCTACAACTCCCAACTGAGCTCCGGCCGCGCGCCTACCAGCCAATCAGCGTACAGCGAATCGAATCGAAAAATGCTAGTGACAGGGGGGAAGAAGGTTCAGGGGAAGAATAAAGGGAGGATTGAAGTGAATTTTAGGAGGAGAGAATAGGTGCAGTGGCTAAACACCGCTTGCATGAGGGAGTATAAGTTGGAGGCAGCAGCAACTCGACAGGACAGAGTCAGGCTAGCGTCAGGTCAAGCGTCAGGTGCGTGTTGGGTTGGGCCTTGGATTCTCAGTGCTTAGTCGGCTTGATTGTGTGTGTTGTTTTCTTGTGTGGAGGAAATGTCTTGGTCTTCTTTCTTGGTATTCTTCTTAGCTTGATGTAGATTATCTTCTAACTCTCCTCCTCTTCTTGCTCTCTTGAAGTGTCCATTCGTTTGTGTTTGGGTCTTGTTGTTCGTCTTCCTCGTGTCTTAAGTCCTCATAGGTGTGGAAGAAGTCGGAGACGGTGAGGTTGACCACGTGGGCTTCAGCTCCACGGGCCTCGTGGTGTTCTTGATTCTGTGTGGCGGGTGTCTTTTCTTGTGTTTTCTTTTCTTGGGTTTTCTTTTCTTGGTTTTTCTTTTCTGCTGGTTTTTTCTTGTCTTGGGAGCGTACAGCAAGGAGGGCCTCTTTGTAGCTCAGTTTCTTGTCGAGTCGCGCCTTGGCTATCCTGCATTCCTCCTTCCATTTCGGGCAGGTCCGATCGGCGGAGGAGTGTGGGCCGCCACAGGCAGCGCATTTTTTTACTGTGTTGGGGCAGACCGTGTAGCGGTGTCCGGGGTTGCCGCACAGGGAGCAGGTGTCCTCCTGCGCCTCACACTTGTTGACAGTGTGTTCGTAGTGCTGGCATTTGTAACAGCGTTTCGGTCTGCAGTAGGGCTTGACTGGCACAGTTACCCACGCCAGTTGAGCCTCCTTGGGTAAGGTTGTATGGTGCCCGATGAGGGCAGTGGTGTCGGACAGCTTCTTCACAACTTGGAGTTGCCCCTTGAGGAGCTCACTCAGCTCTGCTTGGTCCACGTGGGCAATTTCGGCGTGGGAGATTACTCCCAGCTTCAGGTTGTCCCACTTGTAGGCAGTCATTTTAAATGGAATGCCGTTGATGTCTGGGATCTCCGCGAGCTGTACGGGCATACCCTTCTCGGCGAAGGTGATCTTGATGTCACCATGGAGCTTCAGTCGTTCCACCTTGGTGACCCCAACGATCTCATTAGTTTCAAAGAACTTCTTGAGAACTAGGAGGTTTAATTTCTTGGGGCAGATCGGCGTATCCGGACGTATCCGCGCCACGTTATCAAACTCGTAACCGTTCATGGTGAGAGAGGCCAGCTACGCCGAGAGACTAGGTCTATGCAGCGGACGTAGGGGTACGATTGCCGACCTAGGCTCGACCTTCAACCTCTGGTTCAGGATCAGAGAATTTCACACCTTACGCTTAAGCCGCTGTGATTGGTCCTCTCGCTACGCGCACCCCAAATCCTGATCCTCGTAAATTGTATAAATACGGCCGCCATCAGATCGCTGGTAGATTACAGTGCTCCAGCACTCATTGGACTGAGAGAAGACCAAATAGCCAAGCTAGAAGTAATCCAAAATAATGCTCTCAGGACCATGCTCGGAGCACCCATGTGGACCAGAATTTGCAATTTGCAAATGGAAACCGAACTACCACCCCTGGCAGTACGAGTCAAGCAGGTGACAGCCGGTCTCCTCGCCAAAATCTGTAGATCAGATAAGCCCACAGCTGCCAAAATTCGAATCAGTGCCTCCCTCCACCTCGACCACAGAGTGCAAGGGGCCACCTGGTCGCACGAGGCAAGCAAGGTCATCCGACACCTGCAAGCAGAAACACTCGTCAAGAACAACCAAGACACACGAGACAATGGTTACGTTGTTCCTCCACCATGGAGCCCTCCACCAGCCACATTAAAAATTACCGACCTAGGCGATAGTAAAGCCAACCTCCAGAAGGAGGACCTCAAAAAAATAACTCTGGAAGCCATAGCCACCGAGACACCGGCTGATGCAGCATCATACTTCACAGACGGCTCGGTGGATCCAAAACATCATACATCCGGAGCGGCCTTCTACACCCAAGGTCAGACCCTCCGATGGAGACTTTTCAATGACTGCTCCACCCTACAAACAGAGCTGGTAGCAATCTCAAAGGCCCTACAACACGCTGCAACACAACACAACAAGTCCATCATAATTCACACGGACTCGAAATCGGCCATGCAGGCGCTGCAACACAGTCAACCAAGAGACAACGTCCACATCATAACCTCGATCCTCGCACAGCTACAGGAATTCCAAAGACAAAGCCGCCCAGTCGTCTTACACTGGATTCCCAGTCATGTAGGGATCGGGGGAAACGACGTGGTAGACGAAGCAGCCAAGGCAGCCACACGTTCTAGTAGCGTACACATTCAAGTTCCAGCAAGCGTGCAACAGATCAAGAATCACCTCAGAAAGATTAGCAAGCTCCACATCAAAAAGAGCTTCTTCACGCATTCAACGCTGGTTCCCAATCAGCCAAATGGTACTTGGCGGCTACAAGAAAACACCAAGACAAACCCAAGTCAGCCTTCATCGACTACGATTAGGGTACAAGTGCTCCTGGCAGATGATCGGAAATGACGTCATGGAATGCACCTACTGTCAGGAGCCAGCAGCCAACCCACTTGAACACTATCTCCTCGACTGCGAAGTCACACAAGACCTCCGAAACAGAACTCAAATCTCCCAAGAAACACACGCAACACCAGCGGCCACTCTAACCCGAAAGGCCCAAACAGACCACATTCACCACCTTCTCCGGGTCATCACACGATACCCACCACCCAGATAGCTTAGGAAGTATCCTCTCCCAGCAAGTGCGGACCCCAGTTCGGGGGGCGCGCCACTCCGAAACTGACCACGTCCAAGAGTTGGGGTTGGTGGTAAGCGTCCACTGATCGGGGGTCCGCTCACACTTGCAACCTGCAGTATCCTTCCAAATCTGCAGGTGGGACCACCTCCAATCCCAATCCGGTCTGGCTGCTCCTGGAGCTCCAGCCGGAACCACCAAACGGGCCGCCTATAGGCAAAGGCCCGTGTCGGACTACGGTCCGACAATCTCAACAACAACAACAAACAGCCAGGGAGACCATTCTACACTCGGCTACCGGACCAGCAACATCTCTCACAGCTCTTCACCACTCAGCTTCCTCAGAAACCTCCTCGCCCTACAGGACCTCTGAGCAAGCTTCTCCACCTAGTCACTCCTAAGCACTGCGCTATACTTAAATCTACTCTTAATTTTAAGGTAGCTGCCACCAGACCCCCTGGATAGTATGTAGCTTGTTTAGGTAGCTGGCAGAGCAAGCCAGGCATTGGGTTGGGTTTCTCTGTTATGCACTGTTGGCAAGTACTGGGCATGCACCGCCTCCTGAATGCACCTGAACCTGCTCCAGTGCTTGTCAAGTCTGGTCTTGAAAGAGCTCACATTCACCTTGCCGTCACAACACTCTCTGGCAGATTGTTCCATGAGTTCTTTTACTTTTTACTTTTATCCTCTTCACCACTGATCGGCTCATTAGCCACTTGGGCGATCGGTCACGTCTCTGTTACGCACTGTTGGCAAATACTGGGCAGGCACCGGCTCCTGAATGTACCTGAACCCGCTCCAGTGTTGGTCAGGTCTTGTCTTGAAAGAGCTCACACTCGGTGCCGTCACAATACTCTCTGGTAGATTGTTCCAAGAGTTTACAACCCTCACTCCGAAAAGTTTGCCCTCACGGTTTTCTGGACTTGCGGCTTCTTCAATCTTGAGCTGTGACCCCTTGTGGGGCGAGCGTCCGCCAGCTAAGTAAGGACACTCAACTGAGTAGTGCCCCCCTGAGATGCTTATACACCTCAACTAGGTCCCCCCTTGCCCGTCTGTAGTATAAGCTAGGTAAGTTCAGGCACTCCAATCTCTCAGGGTAGCTGAGGTGCCGAAGTGCAGGCACCAGTCTGGTGGCCCTCCTTTGAACATTTTCAACCAACTGACAGTCCCTCTCATATCTCGGGGACCAGATGGGGTGACAGTACTCCAGATGGAGAAGCACTTCACTCCTGAAGATCGTTACGAGGGACGGACCGTCTAGATATCTGAACGACCTTCTTATATGACCCAATAATTTATTTGCCTGATTTACCTTCTTCTCGCAATGGCCCGAGAACTTCAGCTCATTGTCAACATACACACCTAGGTGCTTCTCACACACAGTCTCAATTAGTGCAGTTTCTTTATCCCGTTGGGACATATGATAAGCCTCCTTACAGTTGGTACGCCCCAGGTGCATCCTCTAACACTTCGTGACATTGAATCTCAGCAGCCATTTCTTCGACCATTCCTGGAGCCCACAGAGGTCCTTCTGCTATACTGCCAGATTCTGGGGTCACTAAGTTTAAGGGGATGACTTAACTCTAATCTTAATTTCTAAGGGTAGCTGCCACCAGACCCCCTCTGGACAGCATGTGGCTCGTTAGGTAGCGTGCAGAGTGGACTAGGCATTGGGTTAGGTTTTCCATTGACCAGATCGATAAGGGTAAAGAAGGGTGAAACCATAACATGTCTTAATTGATTTATTCCTTATAAAACATACTGGTAAAAAACATGTACATGAATTGGCCTTCCTCAGAAGAACAACGGAAATGTGGTTACCCAGATGGGCCCCAGACTCTTACATTGATGGCGTGTCATCCACCTACTTATTGCCTAACAATCTGTGACCACCTTACCTCAGTCATTCCTTCTTACACTATCCCTTAACACATCAGACTGCTCCACCTGTATGGAATATAGCACCGTCGGTTATCATACATAGTAGCACCATCTCAACACACATGTTCCACTCCATACCTGCAAGTATGGGACTCCTTGTGACTTTTAGGTATACACAACAGGCACCTCGTTCGCACACCGCCCTCGGTGGGTAAAGACGAGGGCTTCACCTAGAGACATACCAGCACTATTTCTACGCCTGGTATTATACTGTAGGTCGCTCCAAGTGACGACTGCAGAGTTTCTCACGGTCTCCTTATTTGTGACTATTCATTTGGGGTGGTGCGCTGGAAATCCACAGGTTCACAGTGGATTGGCATAGCGGGGAGTAGTCACCACCTGTTGTGACGCTCAAAGGGATAATGGCGGCCGGGCGGCAAGGCACTCCGACCGCATGGAACCTGAGGTGACGGTAGAACGAGGAAGACTGAGGGCATTGCCCCGCGGCTCCTCATCACGTAGGCCTACAGTTTCCAATCCTTAATTTTCACTTTTGTTTCTTATGGTTCTCACCTGGACACTTTTCGGTATATTGTCAATCATGCCTTATAAACACATATTTTAATCCTAAATTACACACTAAGGTAAGGTCTTGGTTTGCTAGTTCTTGGGAAAATTCATGGGGTTATAATATCACGTGGCACCCGAGGCGGGTACATGACGCGCCTTGAAACAAAGGCTGAATGTTCATGGCGGGGGTGTATCAACTTCACTTAAAACTGTAATGAGGGATTCTCCTCTCACACCTTGCACTATTTGAATACAGACATAAGATTCTCTGATCACTGTACCTGTCGTGGGTATATGTCACGTGAGGATACGAGGTGTATTAAGTTCATACCGATGCATACAAGATAATTCCTTTCAAGTATAGTTTCTGGATCACTTCCAACACCTCACATAGTTCTGATACATTTATCCTTTTTCCAGATCATTGTTCTCATGTATTTTCATATGATATCTGTGGAAGTTATGTTCGCTACACGCTCACAGACGTAAATAGTATGACCTTCAAACCCTGATCCACACTTAGTCTTACAGTACACTAGTCCGGCTCAACTGGACTTTAACATTCATCTTATGCATACCCTGAGTTCTCCTTAATGCTATGAATACATACACTTAATATGATATAACTGTACCTGGGTACAATACAACACATGGTCTAGGAACATTGAGTAGGTAAGTTGTCCTTTATCAATGTTTCCCGTTTTCTGAGGTTCTACAAGCGGTGGATTTGAATGTTATATAGCGTAATATGAATTAAATGCGATTTTTAGGAATGACAATGATGTGCGCAGTACACTGCAGTTCTTCACAGTACGCTTGGTTCTTAATTTCCCGAAATAACTTGCCATCATCGGCAAACATTTGTATGGAGGAGTGTACAACGTCAGGCATGTCATTTATGAAACAAACAAACAACAGCGGGCCCAATACACTGCCCTGTGGTACCCCACTTGTGACAGGTACAGATGCCGATTACGTGCCATTAATCAGCACACATTGCTTGCGGTCATGTAGTAAGTCTTCTATCCACGCTAGGACATTTCCCCGAATTCCGTACCCTTCCAGTTTGATTTTCAGCCTTTCGTGGGGTACACTGTCGAAAGCCTTGGCAAAATCTAGGTAAATATTGTCGATATTACCACCCCGTTCGAGAATATGGGTCCAAATATCCAATACCTTGAGCAATTGTGTCAAGCAAGAGCGCCCCGGCATAAAACCGTGTTGGCAATCTTTTACAAGGTTGTTTCGTAGTAGATGTTCCATTGCGGCATCTCTGATAATACTCTCAAGTACTTTACATATTATGCTGGTCAGGCTCATCGGTCTATAGTTGTTCGTGGAGTGAAGATCGCCCTTCTTGAAGATAGGACTCACATAAGCCACTTTCCATTCACTGGGGACCATTTGTTCATCCAGGCATTTACAAAACAGGGTCTTCAGGGGCTCTGCAAGCTCGTTGCACAACTCTCTTAGCACTCTAGGATGCACCATGTCAGGTCCGGGAATCTTATGGACCTTTAGCCTAGACAGTTTATTTCTAATACCCTCTTCTGTGAACACAATGTGGGTCAGTGTTGTGTCGAACCGTCTGTCCTCAAACGCACGAAGGTTAGTTGCATCCTCTCTTGTGAACACCGAGGAAAAGAAGCTGTTCAATGCCTCAGCTTTATCCTGGTCAGAATCTGCGTAACTACCATCCACCAGCCTCAGGTCTGATACTCCTACTCGCGTTTTCAATTTCGACTTTGCATAGCGGTAAAGTACCTTTGGGTTTGACTTGACCTCGCTTGCAACCAGCCTCTCGAACTCCTTTTCAGCCCTCCTACACTCTATCTTTGCTTGGTTTCTGGCTCTTGCATACATCCTCCTGTCTTGCTCATCGTTTGACCCAACCCACGTCTTGAATTTCTGGGTTTTCTTCTTAATTTTGTCGACCGCCGCATGGTTCATGTGTAGGGATTCCCTCGTATTCCTAGGAGCACTGGGTTTGGTCTTGGGTATATATTTATCGATCAAATGGGTCACTTTACTAGTTATGATATTCAGCGTAGTGTCTGCGTTCTTGTACCTTAATAAGTCAGGCCAGTTGATACCCCTCATCTCTTCCCTCATCCCATTGTAATTTCCCTTGTAATATTTGCACCTTGGCCTGGCCTTATCCTGAACTAGGTAACAGTTAAATCTGAATGGCAACACTGTGTGGTGACTGGTGCCAACTGGGGCAAGATGTTCCAGTTTGGCCACCATACCCTCCTCGTTTGTTATGATGAGGTCAAGTGGCTTCGGTGTTTGCTCCCCTCTGTAATGTGTCGGGTCTCTAACATGTTGGAACAGAAAATTATCTCTCAGGGTTTCTTCAAAAAGAGTAGCAGGGTTATTCAAGTCATTCGGGGTGGACTCGTTTCTCCAGTCGATGTCGCCATAGTTAAAGTCCCCCATGATAAGGAGGTGGCTAGGGTTGAGCATTGCCACATTGTTTTTTAAGGTTCTTAAGTTCCTTTGATTTAGTGGGCCACAGTTTGGGGATCTATAGATACACCCGACGATAAGTAAGTCCCATCCCTTTAATTTAATTTTACACCACTTGGACTCTTCAAAAACATCCTATCCCTGTACCCTCGCCTGGCTGGCTCTTAAGGTTTTGCCTAGCGTAGATAACCACACCCCTCCTGCAAGTTTCTTGAGAAAGGTTCGTAAAGAGTCATATCCAGCAATGCTGAACTCACATTCCTCTGGGTCGATTCTCCTGTTCTTGTACAACAGTTCTACAACACCTACAATATCTGGTTGGTGTACACTTAGTAGTGTTTCAAACTCCTCTCTCTTATCAAGGAACGTGTCAGTATTAGTGTACATGACATTCAAGCCAGAATTTTTTCTCGGTAACGTCTCTGCTCTTAGTAATAAACCCGCTCCCCCCACATTCTCAGAAGCTGCAGCATTTGCTAAGTACACCGTATTTTGCAGGGTGTGGTTAGAAATGTCATTGTTTACACGGCGCTCGCCTCCTCCTGTCCGGTAGGCTGAGCTGGTGCCGCCTCCCGGGTGGGGGGGTTGAGTGGGTGGAGGGTGCACTGCTGCCCCCTGGCTCTGTGTCGGCACACTTGTTTTCACTACCCTCCCCCTGAGTATAACCCATGTACAACTGTCCCCGTGCCTCCTCGACTCCTCCCTCTTCTGCTCAAGTCCTGCAGGAGCTTCTTGTGCTGTTCCCTCTGCATTACCGTGCGATTACCACCCCGTTCCAGAATATGGGTTCAAATATCCAATACCTTGAGCAATTGTGTTAAGCAGGAGCGCCCCAGCATAAAACCGTGTTGGCAATCCTTTACAAGGTTGTTTCGTAGTAGACGTTCCATTGCGGCATCTCTGATAATACTCTCAAGTACTTTATATATTATGCTGGTCAGGCTCACCGGTCTATAGTTGTTCGTGGAGTGACGATCGCCCTTCTTGAAGATAGGACTCACATACGCCACTTTCCATTCACTGAGGTCCTTTTGTTCATCCAGGCATTTACAAAACAGGATCTTCAGGGGCTCGGCAAGCTCGTTGCACAACTCTCTTAGCACTCTAGGATGCACCATGTCAAGGCCGGGACTCTTATGGACCATTAGCCTGAACAGTTTATTTCTTATACCCTCTTCTGTGAACACAATGTGGGTCAGTGTTGTGTCGAACCGTCTGTCCTCAAACGCAGGAAGGTTAGTTGCATCCTCTCTTGTGAACAGCGAGGAGAAGAAGCTGATCAATGCCTCAGCTTTATCCTGGTCAGAATCTGCGTAACTAACATCTTCAAGCCTCAGGTCTGATACTCCTACTCGCGTTTTTAATTTAGACTTTGCATAGCAGTAAAACGCCTTTGGGTTTGACTTGACCCCGCTTGCAACCAGCCTCTGGAACTCTTTCTCAGCCCTTCTACACCCTATCTTTGCTTGGTTTCTGGCTCTTGCATACAGTACATCCTCATGTCCTGCTCATCGTTTGACCCAACCCACGTCTTGAATTTCTGGGTTTTCTTCTTAACTCTGTCGACCGCCGCGTGTTTCATGTGTAGGGATCCCCTCGTATTCCTAGAGGGACTGGGTTTGGTCTTGGGTATATATTTATCGATCAAATGGGTCACTTTACTAGTTATGATATTCAGCGTAGTGTCTGCGTTCTTGTGCCTTAATGAGTCAGGCCAGTTGATACCCCTCATCTCTTCCCTCTTCTCGTTGTAATTTCCCTTGCAATATTTGCACCTTGGCCTGGCCTGGCCTTATCCTGAACTAGGTGACAGTTAAATCAGAATGACAACACTATATGGTGACTGGTGCCAACTGGGGCAAGGTGTTCCAGTTTGGCCACCATACCCTCCTCGTTTGTTATGATGAGGTCAAGTGGCTTGGGTGTTTGCTCCCCTCTGTAATGTGTCGGGTCTCTAACATGCTGGAACAGAAAATTATCTCTCAGAGTTTCTACAAAAAGAGTCGCAGGATTATTCAAGTCATTTGGGGTGAACTCTTTTCTCCAGTCGATGTCGCCATAGTTAAAGTCCCCCATGATAAGGAGGTGGCTAGGGTTGAGCATCGCCGCATTGTCTATTAAGGCTCTTAAGTTCCTTTGATTTAGTGAGCCACAGTTTGGGGATCTGTAGATACACCCAACAACAAGTAAGTCCCCTCCCTTTAATTTAATTCTACACCACTTGGACTCTTCAAAAACATCCTCTCCCTGTTCCCTCGCCTGGCTGGCTCTAAGGTCTTACCTAGCATAGATAACCACACCCCTCTTGCAAGTTTCTTGAGAAAGGTTCGTAAATGAGTCATATCCAACAATACTGAGCTCACATTCCTCTGGGTCGATTCTCCTGTTCTTGTACAACAGTTCTACATCTCCTATAATATCTGGTTGGTGTGTGGGGTACGGGTTGTTTGGTTCACACTCAGGATGGGATGGAGAAAGGAAACTCACAATGTGCTCTCTGTATACATATTGAATTCAGTGGCGGCTCGTGAAAAATAATGGAGGGACTGCAAGCCTCACACAACAGTAGGATACACAAATTTGACCTACCTCAGGTATGAATTGTAGTTGATGTCCACGAATTCCCAGGGCATGGTAGTAGTGTTGGTGGTAGAAGGGATGGCCGAGGTGGTGATGGACCAGTATTAATTGAAAATAAAGTCGGCGTGTCTGCTCTTCGATGTAGCAAAATTGTTTATTACTATTTCATTAAAATCCTTTATTTCTGTTATCATTTTATTTTCAATGGATATCACTGCTAAAGCAGACAGTCTGTCATTCACCATAGTACTGCGCAAAAAAGTTTTAATTCTCTTCAAAGTTGAAAAGCACCTTTCTGCTTCTGGTGTAGGTCTTGTAGTGGACGTCTCCCCTACAAATTGCGTAGCAGCCCACCACCTGCTATCACATTCCAACGTGCCGTTGCCTAGCAACGAAACTATTCACCGGCGACTTCTCGGGTTTTCCCAACATGACTCATAGCGGCTGCTGGGTATATAAGCTCTGTCTCTCCATTGAGATTCATTCTCACCATTCTTCTTGAACAAGCAACACCTCCTCCTCCGCCGCTGCCTGGCGGCCCCTCGCTTCTCCTCGCCTGCCTGGCGGTCCTCGCTCCCGCCAGCGAGCATGTCCTTCTCTGAGCTTCCTCACCAACCAACTCTCATTCTGGCCCATCTTCCTGAACACGCAACACCTCCTCCAGCAAGCTCCTAGCTATCCAGCTTTCATTCAACCAGGAGGCCAGCAACAGGCAACATCTTCTCTAACAAAGCTCCTGCACATCTACCTCCTTCAACACGCTACTCACCGAACGTCTTCTACTGAGCAGCTCCCCACCACACGGCATCTCCAGCACCAGACTGTCTTCATATAACTTATATATTATACAAGAAAACCACATTAGAGTTTCCTTCCATCCTGAGTGCTCGACAACATTAATATCTCGATACCCCTACAGTCTTCCTCTTGCTTTGATTTCAGTCTTTTCATTTAATGTCAGCTGGGAAAAGTTGATGTTTTGCAAATACTTCACTCGATTTTCCATCGTCAAAGGGTAATTAAAGAAAGCACGATTTAACCACACCGTCCACACGCAATGTAAACACGTTGTACGAGACTGAGCTGCTTCAAGTGCAGCTCATTGTGCGGCGGCGGCGGCGCCAATTAATAACAGACATGAATCGTACAGCATTGACAGCAACTATGAAAGTAACTTAAATTTTGGTCTGATTTTAATGAAAATTCACTTAGCAACGTATTGAAAATAATTAAATAACATATAAAATGATATATTTGTTGGTAGTGTATTATTCAGCTGTCTCTCTAAAGGAATCATATGCCTGGCAGTGAGTGTCTGGGGGGACTGCAGCTCTGCAGCCCTATGCACGAGCCGCCACTGATTGTATTGGATGTACAGTGCAGCTTGGTGCTGGGAAGTGGCAGCATGGTTACAAGCGTTGAGTAGAGAGAGCTGGTTGGTGAGGGTGCTCAGAGGAGGACCAGCTTGTGGGTCGCCATGGTCGCTGGCGGGGGCGAGGGCCGCCAGGCAGGAGTGGAGGAGGTGTTGCTTGCTGGTTGGTGTAGGTAGAAAGAGAGCGGTCACCACGAGGTCAGGTCTTATATAGCGGAGGTAGGCGTGGCTTAATAGTTGACCTCTGTCATGTAAGGCGGCGCTGGTTGACCTAAGCCACGAGGCATACACTGGGGAATTCGCGGGGTCGGCTACTCAGCGACAAACGTTTGTTGGGGAGGAATCCACTACAGGTCACAGCTCAAGGTTGAAGAAGTCACAAGTCCAGAAAACTGAGAGGGCAAACTTTTTCAGAGTGAGAGTTGTGAACTCTTGGAACAATCTGCCAGAGAGCGATGTGACGGCACCGAGTGTGAGGTCATTCAGTGCCAAACTTGACCAACACTGGAGCAGGTTCCCATATATTCAGGAGTCAGTTTATGTGCAGTACTTGCCAACAGTGCGGAACGGAGACATGACCGACCTCCCAAGCGGCTAACGAGTCGATCATTGGAGAAGAGGATAGAAGTAAAAGGGTAAATTAAAGGTAATACGTAAGGAAATCATACCCAAATTGATGCAATATATTCTAGAAAACTCTTACGTACGTAATACATCAATATAAACAAGAAAATCTCCACAAACTTGCCAAAATAACTGCAACTTGTAACAGAAAATAATCAGAACACCTAGTTCACAAAATTCATAATACTAAATTACGCCTCGGCATAACAGTACGTTATGGCGGTGAGCCTTGCTTGCTTTTGAAAATATACATGGTTTAAACTTCTGCCATGCTTACCAACATATCTACTTACCTATTATTGTCCTTTGGGATGTAATGAAACCTCAGGTCTCTGTCGTTGTTTTTATTCTTACCGTAAGCGATCGCCCAAGCGGCTAACGAGTCGATCAGTGGTGAAGAGGATAAAAGTAAAAAAGTAAAAACTACACAACACACCCGAGTAACCCAGCCCAAGCTTCAACACACAGCCGACGCAACCTCCTCGCCACTGATCTGCCACCTTGTGGATAGTAGTAATAGTAGCACTTCGAGGATAGCTTTAAGATATGCTTCCTTTTATATATTTTCCTTGGGTTCGCCCATTGGAGTGAGCCATCTCCTATAGTACAGATTCCTTGTACAGGCACTTCACTATTGTAGGCACTGTAGCACAGCAGTGAGGTAGCTCGATGATGCAGGTTAATGGTTTTATGAGTTCCCTAGCCGGGGCAGCGTGGAAGGTAATTTACATGTGCTATATAACATACTACGTAATACATAATTTAGTATTTGTTTTACAAGTTGTCCATAATGTCCCACAATATTTTTGGATCCACTTCTACCGTATAGGTATATCTCGTCATTTCTAACGACTTTTCTTAGTTACTCTTTTGAGAAAATCGCATTAATTTGTTATATTATGGGCAACTTGTGAAGATTAACCCATAATTAAACAACGGAAGTCAAAAGTTTGATAGCTTAATACAATTTAGAGTGAATGTTTACGAAACCGTTATCACTAAAAGTTGTTTATTGATTTTCTTTATCTTTGCTGTACTTGTTGTTTTGGTGATTTTAAGTATATGAAAAAAAACTTTATTATTATTTTAAGTATTTTTTTTTTATTTACTCTATCCTGCTTCACAATTCTCCTCCCGGCGCCGTTTTTGTTGTTTACCTCGCTGAGTCCTCCTTCAAGAGAGTTTTCCTATAAATGATGGTGAACGCTTCCACTAATTCCTCCTCGCCATTGCTGATTTATATCAACTTCAATATTAAGGCAATTTGTTTAACACACAAATTAACACGATAATGCATAGAACCTAATAGAACCTGACCTAACATACCCAACCTATGGGTTTGTTGGGTCAGGTTCTATGTAATGTCGTTTCCATTTCTATGTTTAATATTATGTTAATAGTGTGTACAAAAAAATTAAGCCAAATCGCACATTTCCTTTTGGTGATAACGGTCTTGTAACGGTCCGACTAATTACCCAAATGTACCCAAATGTAGCTGCAATGAAGTCAAATAATGGTCCTGCATGAATAAATTGGACTGCCAATCACTTCTCGATTATTATTTGGTGTCACAAAGTCACAAAAAATTGGTAAACTTAATTTAATCTGAGATGTGTTAGGTTAGGTTAGGTACAGGCACTCAGTCTATTAACTCAGATTAAATTAAGTTTACCAATTTTTTGTGACTTCGTGACACCAAATACTAGTCGAGGTTAGGTTAGGTTAGGTTAGGTACATGCACTCGATCTATTAACTCAGATTAAATTAAGTTTATCAATTTTTTGTGACTTTGTGACACCAAATACCAGTCGAGAAGTGAATGGCAGTCCAATTTATTCATGTAGGACCATTATTTGACTTAATTGCGGCTACATTTGGGTAATTAGTCGGACCCGTTTTGTAAACCTTTACCTGATTTAGCTGGCTTTTGCAGTTAGGCCTCATATAAATGTAGGCAGAGGGTCAGCTGCACTCTGAGTGGTCCAATTATTGTTAACAGTATATTCCTTTTTGTTTACCACTTGCTGTTATGTTAAGTATTAAAGGTAAGGAAGTGACTATTGAGTGAAGTTGGACTGTAAAATAGCTCAAGAGCTATTGAGCATGGTCTTCTGGTAAAATAGATTAAGTGGTGGATATTTTGCATGACCGGCTAAGTTTCTATTAACACTATTTTACCGTGAGTGTGCTCTGATTGGTTAAGTACTTTCTCTTTAATATGATGGGGGGTGGGGTCCGCCTCCTGGCTAGGAAGTTAGGTTAGGTAGGTTTCTTTGGTTGGTTAGGTCAGGTTCTAGTAAATGTCGCCTCTTTTATAATGATAAGTTTACATGGACAACAGAAACATGGTTAGGTATGTTTACAGCTGCACAGCAATCGACTCACGGTGAAATAAATGCCAAATGCTGCCAGTCACGGTCAAATATATTTCTTGCGTTGTTTGCAGGTAATGGACAATTAACCAATCAGAGCGCACTCACGGTAAAGTAGCATCAGTAGAAACTTAGCCAGTCACGGCAAAATATCCACTGCCAATAGATTATAGAGCAGCATTGTTCATTGTTTTAATGGTAATCATTGAGCAAAAGACAACACCAGAAGGCATTGTTCAATTTATTTCATTTTTTCAACAGAACCTGATCTAACCTGTGATCTAGCCATACAAAGCAACTGTTAATATTGCAGTAAACAGCAACCACAGAATTCCATAAACTCACTACACTCAATCGACAGAACTATTTTTTTCTATGATCATTTTCTTACATTACATTAGGTTAGGTAACACATTTTTTTTATCAGATTCTTTGGTTGCTGTAATATGCATTTTACCAAGAAACTTACCTAACCTTACCTAACTTCCTAGCTGACCCCCCTTAACCCCCACCATATTAAACAGAAAGTGGCTTATATAGACGACTTCACTGCCATCGCTTTATTTGTTTTGATGTTAAATTCTTAATATATTTTCATCAGTGTCCTCTGATATGATAATAATTTTGGAGGAAATTGCTTTGTTTGGTAGATAATTAGGCGACTAGGCGCGTACTACTTTGTGTTTCTCGGCGTGATGCAGCGGTACACGACCAGTCATTTTCAATCAACGCTCGTCTCCAGTGTATGTTTATGAGCGATACAGATTGCGTCTACTCTCTTATCCATAAAAAACATAAAATTACACCATATCATAGTAAGTTGTTTCTGTTTAATTGCTGTGGGGTCCAGAGGATGGGGCCTCACATCAAGGAAGTTAGGTAAGGTTAGGTTGGTGAGGTCTTCTAACAACGCTTCTGCCGCTTGTTTCTCTTGTCAACTAAGGTTAGGTTAGGTTTAATTTAGAAATAACCATCTTTTAACACATTTTCCTTTACTACGACAAGTCTCCACTATAAAACTCAGTGAAATTGTTGCATTTTTAAATTAATTTACTATGAAAAATCAGCAGCTGTGAAGTTGTAAATAATTACCCAGAAAGTATTTACCTTGATATCTGGTACCAATGAAAGCAACTTAATTGAAGCGGCATGGAAACAAAGGGCGGACAACAACACGCACTGACATGGCAGATTTTTCAGAGGAATATTTACGGTAAATAAGGAATTTTTCCACATTTTTTGAATTGTTGTATCATTTTTATTACTTAATATCATCCAAAGAACATGTGGAAAAAATGAATGAAATCTATCAACATGTTCTGGTGTTAGCCATCTGCTCCTGATTACCATTTTTATCAACAATAGACCTTACCTCACCTACTGTAAACTAGACTTAGGTCAAGTAAGGGACCTGGCTCATTAGGTAAGGTTAGGTTAAGTAAGGTTTATTGTCGTTAAAAACAATAAATAATGCTGCTGTAGATTATTTATCAGGTGACCCGACTTAATAGCTCTTGAGCTATTTTACCATCCGAACCAACACGGTAGTCTCTTCTTAAAGCTAAAGATTCATTTTATGCCCGAACGCGAATTCTTTTGTTAAATATTATTTTATTTTATTTTTCATTGTGATTGAAAGTACTGTATCTGACCATAATTTTTTGGCGCTAAAAGTTATTTATGGAAATATGACCCCTTTAACAATAGCAACGGCAATGATATCTTTCATAGTGGACAGGGCTTTGATGATGAGGGAAAATGTGGGGCTAAAGCACACACACACTAACACACACACACACACACACACACATACACACACACACACACACACATACACACACACACACACACACACACACACTAACACACACACTAACACACACACACACACACACTAACACACACACACACACACACACTAACACACACACACACACACACACTACCACCACCACCACTTTGCTGTCACTCATAATCAAGTATGACGATCATCCAGCTATGATACAATGATATGAGTTATTAAGGATGTCACCTAGGTTGGTGAATTTTGAGGTGACTAAAGAGGCCGATGATGACCCACAGCGTTGTCTACATTCGTTGCACGTGTGGAGGGCTGCATCTAGTGCGGGAGGGGCGGTGGCATCGTCTTTCTGGCGTTGGTGCTTGTCTGCCTCGGTTTGCAGTCGGGCTAAATTGAAAGTATTGACAACTTCTCGTGCGGTGCTCCTCCAGGCATTACGATGTGGAGTAATCAACTCCCAGGTGAAGAGGTCGATTTGGCACTTTTTCAGGTTTGTCTTAAGACTCCTTATACCTTTTCAATTGCGCTCCAGCGTTACGTTTACTATTCGTTAGGTGAGTGTAAAGTAGCTGCTTTGGCAGCCTACTGTCGTTCATGGATAATGGCAGCCTCGATGCTCCTACAGTTGGTGTCAGCAAGAAAACTGGCATTTGTTCTCTTGTCTTCCCAGTAAACTCGGAAGATGGAACGTAGACTATGTTGATGAAATTTTTCAAGTGCCTTGAGGTGCTTCCTGTATGTGACCCATGTCTCACTGCCATATAGCAGGGTGGGCAGCTTTGTAGATAATATCAGCTCCCTACAGCTGACGACACGGTTTCGGAGTCTGCCAAAGGCTTGAGATGCACATCTGATACGGTGTTGAATCTCTTCATCGATGTCTGCGGTGGTGGACAGGTGGGAACAGAGGTATTGAAAGCGGGTAACAATAGAGAGGGTAGTACCATTATGCTGGATGGATGGTTGTGTGTCTGAACCAGGGGCAGGCTGAAAGAGAATCTGAGTCTTACGTACATTCACTTCAAGGCCGAAGTGTGCATACGAGTCTGTGGAGGTGTTTAGGATCTCCTGTAGGTCACATTCAGTGTGAGCAACAAGGGTGAGGTCATCTGGATTCTGAAGTTCAGTAATAGAAGCTGCCGACACCTTTGTTCTTGCCTGGAGTTGTCTTCTGTTGAAAAGACCCATGTGAAAAGAGTAAGGAAGGCAGCCAAGAAAATGGAGATGAGAGTTGGTGCCAGTACACACCCTTGTTTAACCCCTGTTTGGATGGGGAACTCATACTGGGTGCCATTGTGCAGGACACTGCTGTTCATGCCATTGTGGAGTTGCCTCCCAATGATTCCCTGCTAAATGTCAGTATCTCTGCCAACTCTGTCAATGAATTCACCAAGGAGCACAACCTCATCTTCTCTGGGGATAGTGGTTAGCAATCTGTCAAGGTCGGCATAAAGGGCCTCCTTGATGTCATCCTCTGCACCCAGTGTTGGGGTATATACACTGATGAAAAAGGCATGATGTGAGTGATTCAGTGGGACTCGAAGCGTCATGAGGCGCTCGTTGATCCCAATAGGCATTATAGTTAGCCTGTGTAGGATGCGTTGGTGGATGGCAAAGCAAACCCCATAAATGCTGTTTCTTTCCGTATCAGGCTAACCCTTCCAGAAGAAGGTATAGCCAGACCCCTGTTCTGTGAGTTGGCCCTCATCTGGGAGCCGGGACTCACTAATGGCTGTTCTTCTTTCAGGACGCTCATTTGTGCCAGTATCCAGAAGGGTCCTGACATTCCATGCAGCGACCATAAAAGGTTGCTTGGTTTGTTTTTGTTTGGATCTGTGATTTTGATTATGTTTTCGACCGCAGAAGGATGACCTCACTGGGTGCGATTGCCCATTCATGTTTGGTTTTTAGGCAGGCTATGTTTAGGGCACCTTTTCTACCCCATGTGGGGTGAGCAGAGTGGCTCCTCGAAAGGGCTGCTCAGTCGGACAGACAGGAATGGATTGTACTGCTGCCTAGATCCCAGTGCATAAACGACCATCTTATTTGTGCCGCCCATGTGCAGAGTTGTGACTAAAGACTCCCGGCGGTCATCTCTGTCTGTCCCCGTCACCACTCGTCCGTCGCCATAGGACTTTTGGGGGTATAGGGGTATTGATGACGATGAGAAGCTGGATGATGGCTGCGCGGGAGTTGATTTATGTGATGAGGCAGGAGCGCAGGCTGCAACCACACATCTTGGCTCTCCCTTTTCCTGTTCCGGTTGGTGCAAGTAGTTGCCATGATTGGGGAGAGAGAGTTGCAATGGACTACCGATAGCCCAGTTTGTTGGGTTTTTCCTTAGTAGCCTGTCCATCAGGCATTGCCTTCATCCGCTGGTGTAGTCGTTGGGTTTCCATGGTAGTCACCTCTTCCGCCTAAACTGCCATTGGGGTCTTGTTGGAGCTCTGTGAGCATGTATGACTGATGCAGGGCTCCGCAGATTTTTCCTTAGTGGTTTACTCCCGTAGCCTTATACCTACCAGGGTTAATCCGCAAGGCAGCGGGGCAATGGCTGGTAGGCGCCAGAACGTGTCCACATGCCAGTAGGCCTATGTGCCGTCCCTCTGGGCCCCACTGCTACTCCGAGATCCCCTGCTGGTCTAGCCTGGGCCCAAGAGGCACCCAGTTACCATGTGTTGCCACTAGGAGGCACAGCAGGAGTCTTGATGGTGAAGAGGCTGTGTACTGGCAGGGAAAGACTTATGCATGTTGCTTCCCAGTTCGCCACGAGGGCTAGCCAACGGCGGCAGCTGAAAGCGAGAGGAAGCAAGTAGTGCTTACACCTTAAAACTAACATAGTGCTGCCACACTAGACGCATTTCACCACCCTGTGTGTGACACACACACACACACACAAAAGACACCAATAGAACCTTTGAGAACCCAACCTAACATTTCCTAACCTATATTATAACTAATTTGACCCAAATTCTTGCTAAAGATAATGAAAAAGGACAACCATGGAACTTGATGCTGATCTGTATACATAGAGGGACATAGAGCAAAAAAATAATAATTAAGAAGATTTGTAACCAGGTGAGAAGGCCGGGTCACCTGACCATCTGACCTGACCACCAACCATTGTGTGCTATTTAAAGATTAGTAGGGTCATTACCTAATACCTGACTATTGTGGACCTGGTCTCACCCTCCTCTGTATATATACACCTTAATTTGTATTACTCTCTCTAGTCTGTACTCACCCCTGAAGATGTGAATTACACGAAAGCGCTTGGGAACTTCGTGTTTTCTTCTTTCCTTGTGGTTATCAGCATATACCTGGATCACGCGCACCTACAGTGATTTACTTGTGTGTGTATATATATATATATATATATATATATATATATATATATATATATATATATATATATATATATATATATATATATATATATATATATATATATATATATATATATATATTGATATTGATTTAAGGGCAATTTAGGTGAATTTTAGGAATGCTTCTGACTTTCTGCTTATTGGTTTTACATTGTATATACAGTAGAAGTCCAAAAATCCGGACTGCTTGGGGATTGGGTCGGTCCGGATTTTCGGATTTTCCGGATTCTCAGGCAGTACTTTTAAAATTCAAATTTAATGAAGAATAAAGAAGAAATGAACAGGTACATTTTGATAGTTTATTCATTTGCAAATATAGCATGCTTCATTTATCAAAACGAGCGGTTTTAATGAAAAAGCTGTGAATTCTAAATTTTATTCTTTGCCTTTTATATATCATAAATTGTAGACTTTCCAATGTCGTATGTTTCCATTAGAACAGTATTGCTCACACCACGATCTAGTTTCTTAATTATTTCAAGTTTGTCACTCAATTTCAATGTGTTCTTCTTTCTCTTCACACAACGAAGTTTATCTACTTTAGGAGCCATTATTATGGGCTTGTACAGTACTCTGTAAATGGAAAGAGTAGGACTCAAAATTACATACGTTGTCACAGTTTGATTGCTCATTTTAAAGTGGCGACCGCGTGGTCACTTGTTGTCGCTGTGCAGCTGTGGCGCTCACGCATGCGCACATACACACAAAAGCCAGCTAAAAAAAAAAAAAGTTTGAGTTTTCGAAAAGTCCGGATTCTCGGGTGGTCCGGATTTCTGGCATCCGGATTTTTGGACTTTTACTCTATATATATATATATATATATATATATATATATATATATATATATATATATATATATATATATATATATATATATATATATATATATATATATATATATATATATATATATATATATATATATATATATATATACATACAATCACACACACACACACACACACACTCACACACACACACACACACACACACACACACACACACAAACAATCATGTGCCGGTTAACGTCCTAGATAAGTTCTTAGAAACGTGACGTTAACCGAAATGGACGTTGTCCAATCATCACATAAACTTTGTCTTTATACTTACTTGTATGTGGAATAGTGGAATACTATATACGTACATATACACTCTTACTCTTAAATCACTACTGTAATGTGATACAGGTGATTAATTTTTATCTCTTGTGCAAAATACATGACGTTTATATTAAAATTATTCAGTCTTACAAGGATTCCAGCAATCCTGGGCAGATGAGGGAGAGGGAGGGAGGGAGCAAGGGGGCGTGGGGGGGAGGGGAGCGGGAGGTGAGGTAGTACGTTGGACAGTTGGCACAGGCCCAAGGTCTAACGTGTGGTTATTTATCAGTTCTTAAGTGACTAAGGTTCTCTTATAAAACGCCAGTGAAATGACCTGGGTGAATATAATTTACATTGCTGGGATTCTTCTTAAGATGGTGATTATTTTAAATATAAACAACCTATAATTCGCACTAGACATAGCGATTTTAGTACCGTAATCAAATTAGTACATGTGCACTTCAGCTTTGCACTAAGGTCTTTTATTTCTTTTACATTTCTTTTAGTATGGTATGTGCATGTAAATGGATGAAAATAAATCAAGAAATTTATGTAAATCTACCCAAAAATACAGTTGAAAAACTTTATATTATAAAATGTACTACAGTATTGTACACTAATGTACTACAATTTTTATCTCTTGAGCAAAATATATGACGTTTATATTCAAATTAATCTTTGTCTTGCAAGGATTTCAGCAATGCAAATTATATTCTCCTTTAGTCTGAGATATTATATGAAAAATTTAAGGCCTAAAATCCCCCACGCGAGGGAGCGTGGGGGGGAGGTATGGTGATAAGATTTGACAGTTGGCGCTGAAGGCCTGCTTGTTTATTTATCATTACTTAGAGTGACTAAGCTCTTCTCATAATTTGCCACCCAAACGACCTGGGTGAATATAACTTACATTGCTGGGATTCTTTTAAGATAGTGATTTATTTGAATATCTGTATAAAACAAGCTATATTTGCAATAGACATAACAATTTTAGTACCCCAGAATCATGTAGTACAGTAAGCAGGTTTGCACTTAGTCCATTATTAACCGAGGGACTGTATTGCAGTGTACTTTGTACTGCATAATATTGACTAAATTACCACATAACGCATACACCAATGGTTGGTAAAAACTTGCTGCGTAAGTGATGTCAAGTCTGTCAGTATGAGTGCTTGTGTGAGTGATTGTGTCCCCCATCATAGGAGTCCGTTTTCTCAGTCCTCGTTTTCTCTCAATCTTGGAGTGCACCATAGACTTCGTTATTTCTTAGTAATGACAGGAATTTGAAATTGTAACCCCAGTTGCAACTGGGGTTGCAATTGTTGAGGCAACTAGATATGTCTGATTACAGCAAATGTGTTATTGTCAATTTGTAGGTGAAAGATTTTATCCTCAATAGCTGTAGGTTAACATTGCACCTGGAGGCAAATGCTTACTAAAGCCTAAGGAAGGAAAGACATTCCTTTAACACATAATATCTGGCCAGTATGGGGAGGATCATCTTGTCTCCGTCAGGGGGTTGTGGAGTGGTGGTCCAGCAGGCGTCACGGAAGTGTTTTTTTTTGGGGGGGGGGCGGGGGGACACGGACGTATATGCGATCGGACGTTGTTCGTTTGGACGTTAACCGGCGCATGACTGTATATACAGTATACAGTAAGTGTCTATAGATATAGTTGTCCTTAGGCTTCAACCACCTAGTTCCAGGTTCAATCATGTAATGGGAATTTAGGGCTATTCCTTCATTTTTCATGGTGAGGTAAATAAAAAAGAACCATGAACCAAGGAGAGTTTTACAGAATCATAATAAAATATCAGAAGTAACTTAAAAAGACAGTAAGATGAACAAAAAACAACATACTGTAATGAGAAGTAAGAGACATCACACAGTGATATGATAAACTGTATTTTAGGTTGCTACGTCTATTGATATCACTTTTATGACCCATAGGCCGTGAAGCCTCACATCCCAATGATCAAGTTCCGCAAAGGAGGGCTTACCGAACTTGGTAAGTACATTTATTTTATAATTTAAATTTCTAAATACAGTACATGTAAACAAACAATTAGCAGGTGTGTATCACCTGGCAAATGTTACCTGGTGAAAATTTAATAATTCAAGTTGTGATTTTAAAATAGCCCAAGGATATATTTTTAAGGTTAATACAGTACTGTACTACTAGTTTGCTTGTAATAACATCAATAGTGCAAGTACCATTCTTTTGTATTATTAGAACCCAGAACTACATGTGTGTAGTATTAATACAAGAACTAGATTGACATATCTGGTTTTTATTGTCTGTTTCCAGTTCTATACTGTACCTTCCCATTAAAGATGTTCCATACTAACAGGCAGGATAATTTAAAAATTGCAGCATTTAAATAAGAAGCATGTTGTTTATTATTGAGAACTTGTCACTTTAAGTCAAATCCTCATGTTCAGTACACAAGTGTGCAGCACTATGCATGTAGAGCAGTTAGAAAAACATATATTTTAAAAAGAGATCCGTATTTTAAAATGACTTTTAGGATTTAAACTGATTAATATAATGAAATGCTCTCCACTAACCAGATCATGTAATGGTATTACTAGTCCTCATGTTTCGTTACCCTAGACCTTTGTAGATGGTAGTGTAGTCAACTCTTTGGGAAAGAAAATAAGTTGGTCTATAAGGGGCGATGCACTGTCTTGGAATCCTAGGTGTCCTCTTGTTGCCATTATTAAAAGGAGATGCCGGCTAGTTCTCCCTAACAGGAGCTTAAATCCTGCACAACTGTCTGTCATTTTAGTAGTGATTACAGGAATTTCTATATAACTGTGGTCAGCTGGGGGGTAGGCATGCTGTCATTCAATTGAGGTGGGCAGGAATAGCGAAAATGTAACAGTTAGTTTCACTACTAAGGCCTCTCAGACAATAATAACAATTCTGAGAATGGCTACAAGGGAGATTATAGAGCTGATTGAAGAGAGAACGTTTTAAGGGTCGAATGCATCGGGTTAGTCGGAGTATCAGTGTGGTATTCCATTTAACCCTAAGAAGTGTTCAGGAAAGAAGGTAATATTTACTCCAGTGAATATTGTTAGGAAATTAATTTTTAATCATTTGGGGTTTATAGAGAGACCCGTATAGAGAGGAAATCAATGAGCAATTCCTGTGAAAATGACGAAAACGGCTCTTGTAGAGAGAACGTAGCGGAAGTGTGCTACTACGTAATATGTATCGTGGAGAATAATATCAAGAGAAGAATTGGCAAGTCCTACACCTGCTTTTAGTCATCGTGTGAGAGATCGGATGAGGAAGAGATTCAATTTAAAAATGCAAAGACTGAGACACTTTCTACTACAATTGGCATAACTTTATGGTTCGCACCACAGATTTATGAACGTTGTTCGTAAAATAATCCTGGTCGATTAACCATGAATTCGATTTGGTTTAGATGTTCTGGAATTGCGTAAGCTTTTACTCCTAAAGCAGGTATGGTTCAAGAGTGAATGACGTCGGCAGCAGGTACAGTAAGTCCTTGCTTAACATCGGCCCGCATAACGTTGTTTCGGTACTACGTTGCTAAACTTACTTTCAGAGACTAAACATTCGTTTAACGTCCCGGTTACTCGGTACAACATCGTTTGAGTGTTCACGGACTCCTTTTTACCTTTTTCACAACTATGTATGTAGGCTGGTGTGTGCACGAAGAAAGTTACTATATCTACCGAAAAATAAGTTGAAAAACACATACAGTGGTCCCTCGGTTAACAAACACGATTCGTTCCACAGAGTCGTTTGTTAACAGAAAATTTTGTTAACCTAATCTCTTATTTTAATGGGATATTGGGTATTTTGGTTCCTACTAACAGAAGAAGTACATACAAAGTACTGTATGCCAGTAATGGAATTAACAAAACATTAAATATAATCTAAATACAGTACTGTACTGTACAGTATACTGTATAATAATAATAAATAAAAAAACAATAGAATGCTGTATTTTAACTTACTTTGAGGTGTGTATGTCGTTTTACCGGCAGCTTTGTTTACGTATCAAACAGCTGATTGTAGAGGCAGTCAATGATGACATGCCATATTCTTTACAGACTTCATTGGTTCTAATGCCTTCTTCGTGTTTCATAATAATTTCTGCACTGTATATTATCAATATGCTAACTAAATTTCCGAATGACCAATAATTTTAATGTAAAAATGCAAAAATATTCAAGAGACCAACAAAATCGATGTTCACGCCACCGTAAACAAAGTTAAACTGAGAAGCGTTGTTGGGTGATTCAATCAGCTGATGGGCGCACAAAAACTGTTCCCTGTACTGTCTATGTTATCAATATGTTAACTAAATTTCAGAATGACCCATAATTTTAATATAAAAAATGCAGAAATATTCAAGAGACCAACTTTCTTGATATTTACTTCACTGGAAAGGAACGTAAACTTAGAACCAATTACTGTATTGGTGAACTAGCCGATCAGCTGATGCGCACAACAAAACGTGTTTGTCGTAAGGATTTCGTTAATCAAAGTTTTGTTCGTTAATCGAACTGAAAATTCTTATGTGAGCTATTTCATTAATCGAACCGTTCGTTAACCATGGGACCACTGTACACTATTTAAATGTACTTAAGGGACTAAAAATTTTATCTCTTGTGCAAAATAGATGATGTCTATATTCATATTATTTGCTGTCTTGCAAGGATTCCAGCAATGCAATTTATATTCTGCTAACTTTAGTCTGTGAAATTTTATAAGATAATTTTTTTTAGCCTAAACAACCTTCAATCTTGCCAGAAGTGCGGAGGGGGAGTTGATGTATTATGACAGCTGGCGCCAGCCCACCGGCTAACCAAGGTTACCTTATGGTATTTATTTATTTGTCATGTAGAGGAGTTTTGAGTTTTTCAATTATAAAATCTCAACGAATGTGACTATAGTACAGTAATGCATACAAGCACCTAACCAGGCATCACACAAGGAGTTTTGAATTTATGTATATGTACAGTGATCCCTCGGTTACCGAGCGCCTCGGTTAACGAGATTTCAGTTAACGAATTACCTTCCATAAGAATCTTAACTTCGGTTAACGAGCATTCCCTCGATTAACGAATTCCTTACTAGCGGCCCCCAACATGTTTTCGCTTGCACACCAGCTGTCGTATTATTCCGCCAATACAGTAATCTGTTCTAGGGCTTAAATTCCTTACCATTTTAGTAAATATCAAGAAGGTTGTACTATTCAATCATTTTAAAAGTCTTATATTAAATTTTCTAGTCATTTTAACAATTATTGAACATAATTGAAGTACAGGAAACTAGTTTTATGCACGCCAAACAGCGTGTCAACACACCAAACAGGCGTCAGTCTCTGTGTCTTTTCAGTGGAGCTAACATCTTGCTTCAGACTCTCTTCAACATAAACACCTTTTTTTTGTGTTTTCAGTCAAATTATTGGTCATTTTGAAATTTATTTTACATATTGATGATATAAAGTGCAGTGCAGTGTTAATTTAAAGAAAATATTCTTTATTTACAGCAATTAAACTTAAAAATATTGTGTTGAGATTGTGTTTGAGTCCAGAATGGGTCCCAAGAAATCTAGAAAGGCGATTTCAATTCAGATGAAACAGAAAATAATTAAGAAACATGAAGAAGGCAGTAGAACATGTGTGCTAAGCAAAGAATAAGGCATGTCGACATCAACTGTGTCGACAATTCTTGCACATAACAAATTCAAAGAAGTGAAAGTGAGAGACAAATCTACCAGAGTGTTCAAAGGTAGATACCTAATAGCAGAAACTGAGAGGTTACTTCTCATCTGGATTAGGGAAAAACAGATGAAAGGTGATTCAGTTTCTACTGAATTTATTTGTGAAAGAGCCAGGGAGATTTATGAACATTTAAAGACAGATCAATCTGGTTCTTCAGGCACAGACTTTGAAGATTTTAGGGCCAGCAAAGGCTGGTTCGAAAAATTTAAGAAAAAAGTGACAAATTTAGTGTAGTTAGGCATGGTGAGGCTGCCAGTGCTGATAAGCAAGAGGCAGCAAAGTTTTTAGTGTACGTGTACGTACGTATTCGGTATGTTTAATGAATCTAGTCTCATTAAACATACCAAATCCGTCAACATGAATTTGAGTAATGGTATGTACAAATTGGATAATTTCGTAATTAAGAAGATTTGTAACCAGGTGAGAAGGTGGGGTCAGCTTACCCTCTGACCTGACTACCTACCGCTGCGGTGCCTTTGTGAAGATTAATAGGGTCATTACCTATACCTGACCACTGTGGACTTGATCTCACCCTCCTCTGTATATATATATATATATATATATATATATATATATATATATATATATATATATATATATATATATATATATATATATATATATATATATATATATATATATATATATATATATATATATATATATATATATATATATATATATATATATATATATATATATATATATATATATATATATATATATATATATTACAGTTTTGTACTTATCCTTAGTCTGTATGAAGATGTGAATTACAGCGCTTGGGAACTTGTTTTTTTTCCTTGTTATTTACATGTGTATATATATATATATATATATATATATATATATATATATATATATATATATATATATATATATATATATATATATATATATATATATATATATATATATATATATATATATATATATATATATATATATTTATACTGTATATATTTATACTGTATATATACAGTCATGCGTCGGTTAACGTCCTAGATACGTTCTTGGAAACGTGACGTTAACCGAAATGGACGTTGTCCGGTCGTCAAATAAACTTTGTATTTATACTTACGTGTCCGTGGAATACTATATACATACATATGCACTTTTACTCTTAAATCACTACTGTAATGTGATACAGGTGATTAATTTTTATCTCTTGTGCAAAATACATGACGTTTATATTAAAATTATTCACTGTTTTACAAGGATTCCAGCAAAGCTGGGCAGATGGGGGAGAGGGAGGGAGCGAGCGAGCGAGGGGGCGTGAGGGGGGAAGGGGTTTGACAGTTGGCACAGGCCCAGGTCTAACGCATGTATATTTATCAGTTCTTAAGTGACTAAGCTTCTCTCTTATAAAAAGCCAGTGAAATGACCTGGGTGAATATAATTTACATTGCTGGGATTCTTGTAAGATACTGATTAATTTGAATATAAGCATCCTATAATTTGCACTAGACATAACAATTTTAGTACCGTAATCAAATTAGTACACGTACACTCCAGCTTTGCACTAAGGTCATTTATTTCTTTTGCATTTCTTTTAGTATGGTGTGTGCATGTAAATGGATGAAAATAAATGAAGAAATTTATGTAAATCTACCCAAAAATACAGTTGAAAACCTTATATTATAAAAAGTACTACAGTATTGTACACTGATGTACTACAATTTGTATCTCTTGAGCAAAATATATGACGTTTATATTCAAATTAATCTTTGTCTTGCAAGGATTTCAGCAATGCAAATTATATTCTCCTTTAGTCTGAGATATTATATGAAAAATTTAAGGCCTAAAACCCCCCACTCGAGGGAGCGGGGGGGGGGAGGAGGGGAGCGGGAGGTAAGGTGATATGATTTGACAGTTGGCGCTGAAGGCCTGCGTGTTTATTTATCATTGCTTAAGAGTGACTAAGCTCTTCTCATAATCTGCCACCCAAACGACCTGGGTGAATATAACTTACATTGCTGGGATTCTTGTAAGATAGTGATTTATTTGAATACCTGTATAAACAAGCTATATTTGCAATAGACATAACAATTTTAGTACCGTAATCATGTAGTACATGTACAGTACAGGTTTGCACTTAGGTCCATTGTTAACCGAGGGACCACTGTATTGCAGTGTACTTGTACTGTACAATATTGACTAAATTCACTACATAACGTACACAACTAATGGTTGGTAAAACTTGTCATGTAAGTGAGTGTCAAGTCTGTCAGTATGAGTGCTTGTGTGAGTGATTGTGTCCCCCATCATAGGAGTCCGTTTTCTCTCGCTTCAGGACGCCTGAGCCCTCCGTTTTCTCTTAATCTTGGAGTGCACCAGAGACTTCGTTATTTCTTAGTAATGACAAAGAATTTGAAATTGCAACCCCAGTTGCAACTGGGGTTGCAATTGTTGAGGCAACTAGATATGTCTGATTACAGCAAATGTGTTATTGTCAATTTGTATGTGAAAGATTTTTTCCTCAATAGATGTAGGTTAACATTACACCTTGAGGCAAATGCTTAAAAAAAGCCTAAGTAAGGAAGCATATTCCTTTAACACATAATATCTGGCCAGTATGGGGAGGATCATCGTGTCTCCGTCAGGGGGTTGTGGATTTGTGGTCCAGCAGGTGTCACGGAAGTGGGTTTTTTTTTGGGGGGGGGGACGTATATTTGATTGGACGTTGTTCGGTTGGACGTTAACCGAACATGACTGTATATATATATATATATATATATATATATATATATATATATATATATATATATATATATATATATATATATATATATATATATATATATATATATATATATATATATATATATATATATATATATATATATATATATATATATATATATATATATATATATATATATATATATATAGTTTTTTTGTAGATCCACAATGAAAATGTGGATAAGATAAATCTTGATAAAATCACACAGGAAAAAGGGAAACAATGGAGCACCTTAGCTTTTGTCTTTATGCAAGACATCTTCAGAGGTAACTGAATTACACGGACAGAGAGAGGCTTAAGTACACGGGGTGACCTTTCTAAACATGAGGTTAGGTCATAAACATGACATCCACTAATCCACACACCAACAAAACCACACACCCAAAGGAGCTTGAATGAAAGGGCGACGTAACTTGTCATGTTAAGTCGGGTCAAAAATATGGGACCCACTAATCATCTATCCTACATCTAACTCGAATGCTTTCAAAGCATTTTTAACCTTGGGCCACTGACAAATATATTTGTGTTACATATTATCAGTTTTGTACTGACCATCACTAAGGTTTATAGAATTCAATTCTCTAATCAAACTTGCTTCACTCAGAAGTCTTTCTGTGACACATGATGATTTATACACTTCTAAGCTGTTTTCCCAATCCATGGGACGATTATTGTTCCTAACATGAACGAACAGTGCACTGCTTTCAGGTACTGTTCTAATATTGTACTTGTGCTGTTTAATTCTGAGTTGCAATGCTTTCCCAGTCTGTAATTGTAATGGAAATTATGTAGGACAGTGAAAAAATTCAATTGTCAGTATGAACATAATAGAATCTAGTCTCATTAAACATACAAAATCTGTCAACATGAATTTCAGTGCAGTAATGGCATGTACAAATTGGGTAATTTTGTGATTCAGAAGATTTGTAACCAGGTGAAAGGGTTGGGTCACTACTTGATAGCTTGAATATGGTGGACATCTGCTCTCCCCCTGGGACTTGATCTCACTCTCTTTTACTGTATATATTAGCCTTGTCGGTAACTACTGCTTTGCCTGTACTCACCCCTGAAGTTGTGAATTACATGAAAATGTTTGGGAATTTCATGTTTTCTTTTTTTCCTATATGGTTATCAGCATATACAGTACATTGATCACACGGCACCTACAGTGATTTACTTCCATATACATGTATAGAATCATTTACAGTGTTATATTTTTTCCAGTTCGTGGTATCCCTCAACCTGTAGTTTCTGCTGGACCTGTCACAACAGCAACCAGTACTTCTGCACAGTCACCACCAGTGCTAGAGGAGTGGCAGGTACCACTCAAATTTCGCAGAGAAGCAATTTCGGAAGAAGAGATTGATTATATAAATGTAAGCTGCAACTCTTCTTATTATGATCTAGTGAATTCCTGCCTTAGCATGTCAGATCACTTAAAAGTAGGTAACTGGTGTCATATACAGTACAGTATGGCTTATTTAAATACCGCTGTTTCAGACCCTTTGTAGATATTCCGTTATAGCAGATAGCACAGTAGCTCATTTACCTAGGCAGCACCCACCCACAGGGTCATTTCTACATACCCAACTACACGACATACTGTATCAACAACAAACTCAAAGAATTATGTTTAGCATAATGAAATGATGTTAATGATAGGATATTATATTTTGTAACATACCCTATGTGTAGCTATTCAAGGAATTAGCTGAAGTAGCAAAGACATACTGTACCTGTACTGCTAAAAATACAGAACACAGTTAGCAAGCTTGATAAACAGGTGTAAACACTGAGCCAACTGCAGGAAATGTGATTGACTTGGAGTGGCCTGGTGCTTTCCAGCCTCACTGCAGGGATACATAAGGGTTAAATCAGATGCAAAACATTTGTGTATAGTATACAGTAAAACCTCGATAAGTCGGACTTCAATATATCAGAATTCACTTTTTTCGGATTCTGAGATGCTCTGGTCACCAGAAATACTGAAAAACAAAAACAAATTAAGAAATGGAGAAGATCAATAAAAAATCTTAAATGAACAGCACTTAATGAATACTGTACAGTGGTCTAATCAGATTTGCTATAGGCCTACTGAGAACTAAGACACTTGAGTATGTTAGCAGGCTGGGGCTGACCGGGTGTTGCCACATTTGTCAGGTTTATTTATTTATTGATTCAGTATTATATTCTCATATGATTGGCCTCTTATAGTTTATGGTTCATCATGATTAATATAACATTTTCAGCAATAGAGAAAAAATACAATACTGCATGTAATTTGTAATATGACTTGAAAATAAAAGGATAAGTTGTATCAGAAGGTTATTTACTGAAGATGTGTTCGTGTGAGAGCTTTCTGCAGACTAGCTTACAACAGGGGTCACTACAACACACTGTATAGTATTTGATATGAAGATACCTTACTAAAAACATTTACTACCTTTGAGTGTTATATGATGGCTCAATTTGGCTACTTATACACTTAGACAAATGATTAATGAATAAACCAGGGTATATGCAGATGCATAATACTTTACACTACAATATTATTTATTAAGTGGTGATAAATACACTACAATAGTATTTATTAAGTGATGATAAATACACAACTGTTCTGTACTAATTTACTTAGTGCTGAAGACAGACTTTGTGGTAAGCCAATCAGGTGTTTACTCTTTGTAAACAAATTAGTGTGAAATGACTCATGGTGTTCAGTGTGGGATTCTTTTTTCAGGAAAATTTATTGTTTTAGGATATTATTTTATCAACCTGGTACCAAATGATCATAAATTATATGAGAATTATGGTGAAATTGCATAAAGAAGTGTTAAAGGAATCTTGGGGGAGAGAGCACCCACCCGTGCTACCCCCCCCCCCTCCCCTCTGCCAGCTGCTCCCTGATAAACATTCGTCTTCCACATACAATATACTCCTGTACTTATTTGTTCTTATTTTTATCTTTATGGTACTGTACCGTACAGTGGTCCCTCGGTTAACGAACACAATTCGTTCCAGAAGGTCGTTCGTTAACCGAAACCATTGTTTCAATGGGATTTTGGGTAATTGGTTCCAGCTCACCGAAAATTACATACAAAGTAAAAATAAGTGCAGTAAAGTACACTTACTTTGAGGTGTGTATGTTGAAGGCTCCTGGTTGATGATGATGATGATGATGGGAATTACAAGTGAGGGTGGAGGAGAAGGGAGAAGAGAAGGAAGTGGGGGTGGAAGAGAAACCACCCCATGCTTGATGCTGTCATTTCACCCTTTAAATTTTAAGTTCACTTGGTGTAATTCAAGATTATTTTCTTTAAATCAACACTGCACTGCACTATATATTGTCAATATGTAAAATAAATTTCAGAATGACCAATAATTGTACTGTAAAAATGTAAAAATAGTTTATGTTCAAGAGAGCCACAAGCAAGATGTTACCTCCACTGACTAGAGATACAAACTGATGCCTTTGTGGGTGAGTCAAGTGGCTGTTGGGCGCACCAAAAACTAGTTTCCTGTACTCCAATTATGTTAAATAAGTGTTAAAATGACTAAAAAAAATTAATATAAAACTTGGAAAATTATTGAATAGTACAACCTTCTTGATATTTACTCAAATGGGAACAAATTTAAGCCCTAGAACCGATTGCAGATCCTCCCCGACTTCCGACCACCCATATTTACGACCTGCCTCAGTCGTACCAAAATTTGGTAAAATTACGTATTTTAGAGTCCCAAAGTCAGTACACAGACAAAATTTTCATTTGTAATTCACTTTAAAATGGCTGGCAAGCATAAAAATAAGTGTTTTGTGGTGCTGAGAAGAAAAAGAGGCACCCATTTTAGATTTTCTATGTTTTATTTAAGCATTTCCGACTTACGACCTGGATTTTGGCCCCTAATCCCGTCGTAAGTCGGGGAGAAGCTATACTGTATTGGCGGACTAATATTCCAGCTGGTGAGCAAGCGAAAACATGTTGAGAGGAATTCGTAAGGAATTCGTTAACCGAATTTTTTTCATTAACCGAATTGAATATTCTTATGGAAGGTAATTCGTTAACCGAAATTTCGTTAACTGAGGGACCACTGTACAAATTATAATCTTTATTCTGAGATATTATATAAGATAAAAACTGTAAGCCTAAAGCCCTGGCTGAGCAGATGGGGGTGAGGAGGGAGGGAGGGAGCTCTTCTCATAATTTGCCACCCAAACGACCTGGGTGAATATAACTTACATTGGAGGGATTCTTGAAAGATAGTAATTTATTTGAATACCTATATAAAAAAGCTATATTTGCAATAGACATAACAATTTTAGTACCGTAATCATTTAGTACATGTACAATACAGGTTTGCACTTAGGTCTATTGTTACTGTACAATATTGACTAAACTCACTAGATAACGTACGCCTGGCCGCACAATCTAAAAGAATATGCGATGCATACGTGACTGTGCCCGCTCTAGGTCCATTTCGGTTCGCTAGGTCCCATTATTTGATTTTTTTTTTTTTCAATTTAAATATTAATTGTTTATTCCTTGATAGATGAAGCGGGATGCTAGTGCTGTCACTTGGTACCCCTGTACCATAACACCAGAAGCAACTGGCCAGTCACAAGTATATACAGTACAGTAAAGTCATCCCTTGATTATCGCGCTTAATTGGGACCCCGCCGATAACGAAAGTACAGAACCTATGGGATTTATTCTTATTGGTTCAGGCACCCAAGACCCAACCCCAAGTTTCCCATTTTACGACCATTTAGACCCACTAAATATATGTACAGTGACCCCTCCGTTAACGAACTCAATCCATTCCAGAAGGTCGTTTGTTAACCGAAAAGTTCGTTAACCGAAACCATTGTTTCAATGGGTTTTTGGGTAATTGGTTCCAGCTCACCGAAAATTTCCTAAATTCAACAAAAATGGTAGAAAAGTTCACTTACTTTGAGGTGTGTATGTAGAAGGCTCCTGGATGATGATGATGATGATGATGGGATTTAGAATGGGGGTGGAGAAGGAAAAAGAGAAGGCATTGGGGTGGAAGAGAAGTCACCCCATGGCGCCATTTCACCCATAAAATTTTAGCTCTCTTGGTGTAATTCAAGATTATTTTTTTTAAATCAACACTGCACTGCATTATATATTGTCAATATGTAAAATATATTTCAAAATGACCAATAATTTGCTTGGAAACACAGAAAAAAAGCGTTTAGTTGAAGAGAGTCTCGAGCAAGATGTTACCTCCAGTGAAAACAGAGAGAGACTAACTCCTGTTTGCTGTGTTAAGAGGCTGGATGCCGCGCATTAAACTAGTCACTTTACCTTCAGTTATGTTCAATAATTGTTAAAATGACTAAAAAATTGAATATTAAACTTTTAAAATTATTGAATAGTATAAACTTCTTGATATTTACTAAAATAGTAAGGAATTTAAGCCCTCGAACCGATTAATGTATTGGCGGACTGATACTAAAGCTGGTTGCCCGGTCAGTGCAAGCGAAAACATGTTGAGGTCGGTTCGTAAGAACTTCGTTAACCGAATTGAAGATCCTTATGGAAGGCAGTTCGTTAATCGAAATTACGTTAACCGAGGTGTTCGTTAAACGAGGGGTCACTGTATAATGTTATGGTAAATATCATAAACCTAGCCATGCCAATGTGAAATGGGTACGCTTAATACTGTAGTCCACAAAACATGTAGCTATGCTTTTTTTATTTGGTCCCCCGTCATACAAGTCCGTTTTCTCTCACATCAGGACGCCTGAGTCCTCCGTTTTCTCTCTTAATCTTAGAATGCACCAGAAACTTTACTATTTTTAGTAATGCCACAGAATTTGAAATTGCAACCCCAATTGCAACTGGGGTTGCAATTGTTGAGGCAACTAGATATGTCTGATTACAGCAAATGTGTTATTGTCAATTTGTAGGTGAAAGATTTAACCTTAATAGATGTAGGTTAACATTACTCCTGGAGGCAAATGCTTAAAAAAAGCCTAAGGAAGGAAGCATATTCCTTTAACACACAATATCTGGCCAGTATGGGGAGGATCATCGTGTCTCCGTCAGGGGGTCGTGGAGTGGTGGTCCAGCAGGCGTCCCGGAAGTGTTTTTTTTGGCGGCGGCGGCAGGGGGGGGGGGCACGGACGTATATGCAATCGGACGTTGTTCGGTTGGACGTTAACCGGCGCATGACTGTGTGTATATATATATATATACAGTCAACCCTCGCTTTACGCGGTCCCACTTTACGCGTTTCCACGTTTACGCGGTACCCTGCCGAAACCGGAATGCTCACTTTCCGCGGTGTGTGTACCCTTTTACTCGGAGAGCGGCGCGAGCAGGGTGCGCACAAGGTCGCCCAGTCATCAAAACATTACCGAGTTCTTCACCCGCCACCCACCACAGCCGGCCCAAGTCAGTGATAGTGATAATGATAGTGAGGATATGGACTTTATGGACTTTGAGGGTTTGACAAAGAGGCCCTGCAAGCCTCTGTGGTGGATAGTGATACAATTGATACAAGTGATACAGGTGAGGGCCAGTAATCTGCCCTTTGCCTCGGAACCAACCCTCCATCCCCGTGTGCCCAGCCATCTTTTCTACTAATGTAAGTGTTAAAAAACCTAATATTATTGATATTTCTCTTAATTATTAATTGTGTGTGCATACCATCATAAAATTAAGAAGTTATTTTTACTACAACATAGGTATTGTGTCTGAAAAAATGGAGTTTGGGGGTCAGCCCGGTCTCTATTTCAATTAATCCCATATGTTATGTTGTTCACTTTACGCGTTTCTCACTTTACGTGGGCTGCCGTGGGTTGAATTAACCGCGTAAAGTGAGGGTTCACTGTACAGCTGCATTATCCTGAGGAAGTACATGGGTGGGAGAGAGGGTGGTAAGTAAGTTAGTATGAAGGAGTCACTTCAGTGGTGTACAAGAAGTGGTAGGGGGAGGACAGAAGTCACCATTACTCTTTTGTGGGAAGCAGTATACTGTACTTTATATACAGTAGTATGGATTGGTGTATACGATATTTACAAAAAAAAATATCTCATACTTTATAGATTATGAATTTTCTTAGTGAATACTGTAATGAATAGTAATAAATATGTATTGCTTCTTAATTTCTTGCCATTGTATTAAAATCCTTACAATATTTGTGTTTATATTTTCAGAGAGGAGGCCCTGCTTAGGAGAGACAAACTTTATATAAGATGTATGTATTGTACATAAAGGCAAATTCTCTTAATATTAAGTCATGCTGTGTTGCCCTTGAACATTAAAGAAATGAAATAAAATATTACATGTAAGTTTGTGTTTTATTTAGATGAATACAGTAAACTACAGTAGAGTAGTATACAGGTGCTCCCCGACTTATGACGGGGTTAGGGACCCAAATCCAGGTCGTAAGTCGGAATGGTCGTAAGTCCGACATAGATAAAAAATAATAAAAAATTAAAAAAATAATCTACAATGAAATACAGTACAGTAAAAGTAATAAATAATGAGGAATGGATACAGTACAGTGAAAGTAATAAATAATGAGGAATGGATACAGTGTGACTGAGTACTTACCTTTAATGTAGTCAGCTGAATGCACACGGGGCCCCATAATTTTCTAATTATACATGGAGACTACATTAACTGGAAGAAGCAGAGGAGGAGACAGGGCTGGGTGGGTCATCAATGTCGCTTTCTTCAGACAGGTTTATGTGCTGTGGAAACTTGCTGGTTGAAGGTATTGGATCATCTTGAGGGAGTGAAGAGGCAGCACTGGTGGGGTGTGAGGAGACAGCACTGGGGGACTTCTTAAAATAGATGTCCAATTTAGACTGCACAGTTTGCTTTTTCTTTTCATTATAAATTTCTCTGTCAACTTTGGCATAACGCTCATAATTTTGATCCATGCTATCAAACATGTGCATTCCTTTATTAATTGTAGCAAATGCCTCTGCCATTTGCTTCACTGAAAACTTTTTGGGGGGTGCAGGCCCTTCTTCTACATTTAGACTGGCTTCTTCCTCTGCATCTTTGTGTGCTTCCAGTTCGATGAGATCTTCGTTACTGAGCTCTTCTGCTACACTTTCAACCAACTGTTCAACATCTTCATTATCAATTTCTAACTGAAGCTGTTTACCTAACTCCACTATCTTGTAACTAATATCCGAAATAAATTCATTTTCATTAAATCCTCTAAAACTGTTCACATATCTTTTCAGGATTTTCTTCCATATTCCATTCATGCAATGTTTTGTAACTTGATCCCATGCTGCACTAATGTTCTTTATACATGAAAAAATGTTGTACTCCTTCCAAAACTCTCTGAGCGTTTTCTCACCTTCAGTAGCACCAACAGCCTGAGCGAAGGTCGTACGTAAATAATACGCTTTAAAGGCAGCAATAGCACCTTGATCCATGGGTTGGATGACAGAGGTAGTGTTAGGTGGAATGTACACTATCTTAACATCAAGATGCATGTCGTCCAGGTGTGGTGGGTGTTCCGGAGCATTATCCAAAATCAGCAAAATCTTGAATGGAATCCGTTGTTGCAGACAATACTCTTTGGCTCGAGGAATGGAACAATTCATGAACCAATCCTCAAACAGTACAATGGTCATCCAGGCTTTCTTGTTACTGCGATAAAACACTGGCAGTGTGTGCTTGCTGACATGTTTAAAAGCCCTGGGTTTCTCTGAATGATAGATCATGAAGGGCTTTAGCTTGAAACCAGCAACATTCCCCCCCAACAGAAGTGTAATTCTGTCCTTGAATGCCTTGAATCCGGGCATTGTTTTCGCCTCTTTGTGGATGTATGTCCGCTCAGGCATGCGCTTCCACAATAATCCAGTCTCATCCACATTGAATATTTGCTCAGGCAATAACTCCCTTCCACAATCACATCATCTAACCCCTCCTTAAAAGCTTCGGCAGCACCAACATAAGCACAAGCTGCCTCTCCTTAACATTGTGTAAACTGTAGCGTTTTTTAAATCTATTAAACCACCCATGACTTGCTGTAAAGGTTTGCTCACATTCAACTCCTGCCTGCTCCTTCAGGCTTTGGAACAGGCTTCTTGCTTTAGCCTGTAAGGTTAGAAGGCTTAAGGGTACACGCTTCTGTGTTTGGTCTTCTATCCATATCACCAATAATTTTTCCATATCGTGAATAGGACCTTGTCTTTTCTTTGAAATTATAGTTCCCTTTGTAGGTGTTGTTCCTTTCACTACATCACGAATACGTTTCTTGTCCTTCAGAATAGTGGATATGGTCGAGTGCGAGAAACTTAGGTCACTTGAGATTGTTGCTACAGTTTTTCCATTCTCATATTGCATTATTATCTTCATTTTCATCTCCTTTTCTTTGGAATACCACCAGCACTCTCACTTGTATGCTTTCCAGTCATTATAAAGTCAATTAAATACGATAATAACGTAAGTTCACAGCGCGATCAGTATAGGATACGATAGCCAAACACCAACTAAGCGCTGTACTGAGTGAGTGTACCCACGCGGTGACCCAAGCCACGCTCTCGCTCAGGACGGAAACGTTTCTGTATAGAAAATGCGCGCGTCATTTGAAAAAAAATTTGGTCGCGACAATCGTAAGGTCAGAGCAGGTCGTGTTTTTTTTTGTTTTTTTTACGGGAATTAGCCCACCCGGGCACAGGTCAAACGACCCACAACAGAGTCTGGGGGGCGAAAAAAAAGAACGGAAAGAAATTAAAAATATAGGAAAAAAGGTTATACTGTATTAATCTACACCACGAAGATGCCGGAAAACCAGCTTTTTAAAGTGAGACAGATTGTAAGAGCATGGAAACACAGAAGAAGGCAGAGCATTCCACAGTTTGGTTGTGTGAGGAAAGAAGGAGGTACTATAACAGGTTATTCTCGTGTGACCGACATCCACAGAGAAATGGTGGGCACCGCGGACAAGACGTGTGTTACGAACCCACGGCCTTGCCAGCGGTACACAGGATGCCAAATCCACTGAACATTGCCCATTAAAGTACCTGTAAAAGAGAGAGTGAAGCAACATTGCGGCGAAGAGAAAGGGGAGAGAGATTGTCGACTAAAGGAGGAGAGTTAATAAGACAAAATGCCTTTGATTCCACCCTATCTAATAGTTGGACAGAAGAAGAGCCACCCCAGATATGAGAGCAGTACTCCAAGTTAGGACGAATGAATCCCTTATATACTTGGAGCAACTGCTCAGGAGTGAAGTAGCTGCGGCATCTGTACAGCATTCCCAACTTTCGGGAGGCAGCTTTAGTTATACTAAGGATGTGTGATTTCCAGGACATATTGGAGGAAATGGTGAGGCCTAACATATTTATTTCAGAATTTGGGAGGATGATAGCGTCCTGAAATGTAATTGGTGGGAGATCGTCTACTTTACAAAGTGTAATTGGTAAATATTGAGTTTTGTTACTATTGAACTTAACCAAGTTTGTATCTCCCCATTCAGAGATGCTGCACAGATCCGCGTTGATAGAAGTAATGATATCAGTTCTAGAAACAGATCTAGTTTGAGAGTTAGGAGGAAGGGGAAAATGTGAGGAAGAGTGAAGAGTAGAATCATCGGCGTAAGAATGGATAGAATTAGTTGTAGTGTGAAGTAAATCATTGATAAAAAGAAGAAAGAGAGTTGGTGAAAGAACAGAACCCTGTGGGACGCCACTATTGGTAGAGAAAGAGCGAGAAATCGATCCCTCGACAACAACTGCCATGGATCGATTCTCAAGGAAGCTAGAGATGAGAGAACAAAGTGGGGGAGAGAAACCAAAAGAGGGAAGTTTAGATAGCAAAGACTTGTGCCATACCCTGTCAAATGCTTTGGAGATGTCGAGGGCCACGACAAAAGTTTCCCCATAATCCCTAAGAGAGGATGACCAAAGATGGGTGCAATAGGAGAGCAGATCACCAGTAGATCTCGCCTGGCGAAAGCCATACTGGTGATCCGACAAAAGAGAAAGGCGTTTAAGGTGACGGAGAAAATGGGAGTTCAAGATAGTTTCGAAAATCTTGGAGAGTGATGAAGTTAGGACAATGGGGCGATAGTTAGAGGGATTAGAATGGTCACCCTTCTTCGGGATGGGCTGAACCAAGGCATGCTTCCAAGAAGAAGGAAAAGTTTTGGTTTTGAGGCAAAGGCGAAAGAGGCGAGCAAGCACAGGGGCCAGGGCTTCAACACACTCCCTCAGAACACGAGGGGGTATTCCGTCCGGTCCATGCGCCTTACTCACATCCAACCTGGATAACACACCGGCAACCCTGCGAGTGGAGATTGTAGGAAAGTGCATAGGTTCAGTAGAAGGTGCAGGGGTAGGAGGGATAGAGTGGGAATCGTCTAAGGTGGAATTAGAGGAGAATAAGGTGCCAAAGAGGTTGGCTTTGTCAGGGGGAGAGTTGGCTATAGAGTTATTGGGACGAAAGAGGGGAGGAAAAGAAGGCGTGCAGAAGTTGTTACAGATGTATTTAGTTAAGGACCAGAAGGATTTACTAGAGGAAGAATTAGTCAGGACAGCGGTCTTTCTTTTAATAAAATTCCGCTTGGCCCTACGAAGAATAGCCTTACAACGATTCCTAGAAGTAATGAAAGAGGTGTGGGTAATAGGAGAAGGAGATAGTTTCATAACTCGATATGCCCTATTTCTCACCCTGCAAGCAAGAGAGCAGGAGCGATCAAACCATGATTGTAATGTGAAAGTTTTGGTAGAAGATGGGGTAAATGTGCTCATACCGCCCTGTATAACCCCAGCAATGCTGCCAGCACATACTGAGGCATCCCGAGTGGAAAAGCAACATTCATCCCAAGGAAAGTCAGTGAAGAATTCTCGCAAGGATTGCCAGCTTGCCCTCCGATAGTGCCATAGTTGATGTATAGAGGGGGTTGGGGAAGTGGTCGTGCCCAGTTTGATTTAATAGAAATAAGGTTGTGATCAGAAGACCCTAAGGGGGCAAAAATTGAGTATGAATAGTGTGAGGGGGTTAGAGGTAAAACAAAGATCAAGAATGTTAGCAAGTTGATCGTGTCGATCAGGAACGAGTGTAGGGTGTTTGATTATTTGTTCCAAATCATTAAGTAAGGAAAAAGAGAGTGCCTCCGCTCCACCTGGGTCATCCCTTGCAGAGCCAAGCCACTCTCTGTGATGTACATTGAAATCCCCTAGGTAGAGGATCTCGGTGTTGGGGTGTGTGGATAGCAACGACTCATGGCAAGAAGTGAGATAATCAAAGAGTTCGAAATAGTTGGTAGAGTTGGGAGAACAGTATAGGAAACAAAGAAAAATAGTCACAGTAGGTAGAGATATTTTGAGCCAGATGACATCATAAAGGGGAGATTCAAGATCCGTGAGTCGGGCTATAGGTGTACGTGTGTAGCAGTAGGCGCATACACCTCCCTTAGGTGTTTCAATCGGCCACCTACTCTGATCAGACCGTCCGTGCCTATATGAGGTTCCAGCCGCCCTATGTCGCTATCTCTCACTGGTTGTCCCTGTTGTAATATTCCTAGTTCTCGAGGGAATCCATTTCTTTGCATCAATCTTAAGACGGCTAATTTCGCCTCTTCCAATTCGCTGACCTGGAGCCGATTTTCTCGGTGATGTTTGCTCTTTCGCTTCCCAAGCCGCCATTCTATAAACCTTTTAATCCATGCTTCTCTCTTCAGAAGTTGATGCCACTATGAGTACCTGGCCCCTAGCTAATCGAGGGTACCCTCCCCCTGGTCAACGTTCGTCATCAGCACCGTGGTTTCCTTCTTGACCTCTGGGTCTCCGTCTCTGAGGTCTGGAATCCTCAATGGACTCTTTGGCCAACTGTCTTCTTCCAACAAGAGGAAAGCAGGTCCCCGAATCCTCCTGCCCTCCTCGTTGAGCTCTGCTCTATGTAATCCACGACTAGCGTCGTCAGCCGGGTTCAGTGTCGACGTCACGTGGCGCTATTGTTCTACCTTGGAGTCCTCGTGTAGCGTTGCCACTCGATTGGTCACGAAGGAATGGAAGCGTCTTTCGGTGTTTCGTATGTATTGAAGGACTGCCGTATTGTCTGTCCGGAACACTGATCTGTCTATTTGTAATTCAAGTTCTCGTCGTAGTCGTTTGCCTGCCTTGGCAGCCAGTACTGTCGCGCAGAGCTCAAGTCGAGGTACGGTCTGCTGTTTCAGAGGGGCTAGCTTGGCCTAGCCACACACGAAGGAGATTCGTTATTCAACCCAATACCTCGTCTACACTCATCTTGGAATATACTGTATATAATTTTGGCTCTTGTGACGCTCGGAGCGATGAGTCCCAGTGGGTCATATATGGGGCTGACCATACTCAGAAGGCTTCGTTTCGTCTCTGGTTTCTAGGGGATCTGGACCCGGACCTCTAGTTCGTCCTTTTCCAGGTCCCACAAGATTCCGAGCGCTCGTTCAGTGGGGAGCCTGTCGTCTTTCAAATGACTTCCTTTCCTCCCACGGCTTTCTCTGCTTGTGGAATTGCCTTGAGGACTTCCCTGTGATTACAGACCCACTTCGTAAGTCCGAATCCGCCCTTCTTTCTCAGCTGTCTCAGTCAATGGGTAATTATCGTTGCCTTCCCTGGCGAATATACTGAGAGAAGCAGATCGTCAATGTAGAAGTTACGATTCGCTTTCTTGATGTCGTCATGGAGACTTTCCCTGCAATCTTGGAATGTTCGTTGTAGCGCATACCCGGTGCATGAAGGGCTACACATACCTTCAAAGAGATGTACCCTGTACTGTTATTTGGTAAAGTGGCGGGGCCCCTGGCAGCTGGTCGTCCGTCCACCATAAGAATCGTAAGGTGTCTCAATGTTCGGTACTACTCGCACTTAATGGAACATTGCCTCGATATCAGCCATGAGTGCCACCTTTCCTTGTCTGAATCTGATGAGGACTTCCATCAAATTTGCTGTGAAGGTCTGGCCCTTGCATCACCTGGCTGTTCAATGACATCAACTCACATTTGGCTGCACAATCAAATCTATTTTCACCTTTTCTGGCTTGTTGGGATTCAACACGGGGTGCTGTGAGAGATACCAGGTCTTCCCGGGTGTAACACTGAGTTTTTGATGTGGGACTCGCTCAGCATGTCCCTCGTCGACTAGACGTCTCATCTCTTCTTGATACCTCTGAGAGAGCCTTGGGTTCTTTAGGAGGCATTTCTCAGACCCGCCAATCGGTGTTCGGCAAGCTTCTTATTGACTGAGAGTTCCGGTTCTTCCTGGTAAAACAACAATGACCTTAGGGTTAGTGATGGATCGGCTCTTTCTTTCTCCTACGCTAACCACCTTTACACAGATCTCGTTGGCGTTTACACTACTTTCTTTCATGATTGTGCCACTGGAGAGGGAAAAACTGGCATTCCCTCTGCTTGCAGCCTTGGTTCTGCTCGTCAGAAACTCCCATAAAGTGTAGAAGCCTCAAGTGTACTCCAGAGCAGCCATCTATAGCACATACCATCTTCTGGCTGCACTCCGTTATCCGGTGATTACGACCCAGGCTGGCGAAGTAGCGAAATTCTTCCCTTACGAGGAAGTTTGCTTCCCTGTTTGAAAGGAACGCTCACAGCCCCGTACGCGCAGACTGAAGCTTTACGACATTGTCCGGGTATTTAAGACACTTCACTCAAACACACAACACTCGCTATCACTGTCTTCTATATTGACGACACACGTGGCTGATCGACGACCTATGCTCTCCCACGCTGAACTCCCGGCGTTGGTCCTCATCGTAGTTGAGAATTCTCTTCGACAGTCCTCCCGTATACGCTTTGACTGTTAACGCTCATAGGAGCGTTATTGGTTTGTTGCTGGAGAAATAAACCCTCAACGTTGACTCGTACCATATAATTCGGTCAAAACCTGTTAAAGAACAATTCACATATCACAAATACTGTTACCTCAGGACATATAGTATGAATAATACAATCAATATACAGTACATAGCCTGTTAACATCTTAAATATAACTCACATGTTACAACTGTTGATACATCAGGAGACAATTTGTATAATATGATCAAATTACAGTACATAAATATACTTATTAAAGTTATTTAGAGTTTTTATGTAGAGGCTTTACTAGTTCACGATCACACTCACGTTTTAGGGTCTAGGATTTGACCAGCGAGTTGTCTTTCCTGCAAGAATCGGTAGACTGCTGTGAGGGCAATCGCAGCCCGAGGCGAGGGCCATCTGTTTCATATTTGAAACATGTCAGCAAACACGTCGTCAACACTATGCCTCTCTTCTCACCGCCCCCTCTCTCTTTCTCTCTCTCATCTAGTTTATCTTATTGTGGCTATCCCTCTCTTTCTCTCTCTCTTCTAGTTTATCACACTGTGGCGGTAACAGAAGCTCTAGAAGGCGGTTTCAATCATTCTGGGTCTAGCTCAATTGAGCAATGCTTACAGTATAGCCAAGCAAGTTGATGGAAGTGAGACAAAAGCTGCATCTGTCATTGTTCAACATAAGATTATATTTGATGTCTTCATCCATAAATCACTTGGGGATAGTGTCAAGCACTTCTTATTGTGGCCACACACTGTCACATTGTCAATGTAAGCAAAAGTGACTTCTAACTTTTCTTCTGCCACAGTAATGTTGTTGATGCGTTGAAAACTGGCGACACCGTTGGTGACCCGGTAAAGACGTTCTTCGGCTTCAAATGCAGTGTCTATCTACATACTTGGTGGCAACTGCGAAGGTCCAACATACGGAAAACATGATACTGTACCTGGCTATCTCTCTTATCATGTCGTCAATGCGTGGTAATGGATACACATCTAATAAAGTGAAGCAGTTTATACTTTGGAAGTAGTCTATTACCGATCTCTTATTATGATTTTCGATGGATGCTACTATTACGGTACACATTTGATATTCCCTGGAGGAAGGTAAACTCAAGGAGTAAACAAAAATTATTTATTACAATAGACAATGGCTTATGAGCACATGCACTACAGACACAAGAACATTCATATAAGAATAACACAGAAGCTATAATCCCAGCACTATGAAACGCTGAGGGTGAGAAGTACAGTACATGCAATGCTATAATAACTCGGAGATAAGGCTCCTAACGTGGCTCTCTCTCTAGAGAGAGAGCCCGTATACATACATACAGTATATCTACTCAACCTGGTAACACAAGCAGGTGAACAAACATATAATAATACACAAAGATACTTGTACAGTACACTAATACTGACACGTTCCTTGATAAGAGAGAGGAGTTTGAAACACTACTGAAGGTACACCAACCCGATTTAGTAGGAGTTGTAGAACTGTTGTACAAGAACAGGAGAATCAACCCAGAGGAATGTGAGTTCAGTATTGACGGATATGACTTATTTACGAACCTTTCTCAAGAAACTTGCAAGAGGGGTGTGGTTATCTATGCTCTGCTAGGCAAGGCCCTTGAAGAGAAAAGGAAAGCAATCTTTTTGAGAGGTAGGAGCTTATGTTTATTCTACTCTGGTCACTCTGCTTGCTCCAGACAAACCCAAAGACTCCTCACTGATTCAGATTACCAAGATTCTGAAACAACATTTTGATCCTGCTCCACTTGAGATTGCTGAAAGTTACAAATTTGGCACAAGAGATAGAGGGAAAGATGAATCAGAAAGTGATTATAGTAGCTTTGAAGAAGTTATCCAGTCACTGTAACTTTGAACAGTTCTTGAACTGAGCTCTAAGAGACAGGTTTGTGATAGGTCTGAATTATGAAAAAATACAGAATAAGTTAATGAACACCACTAACTTAACTTTTGAAAAAGCATGTCAGATAGCTATAAGCATGGAATTAGCAGAGAAAAACACCAGAGAATTTGTTCCCAATACCGGTAGTGAAACAGTTGGCAGTAGTGGCTTAGTGTGTAAAGTAACTGTAGCTAAAAGGAAGAATTATGCCACAAACCAAGGAACACATGCTGATTTAAAATGTAAGAGATGCCTAGGGAGACATGTAAGCTTTCAGTGTAAGTTAAAAAATTCAAGATGTTACAATTGTCAGCGTATTGGACATATTGCTCCTGCCTGTGAGAAAGAAATTACAGCCCCTGCCAGAAGGTGATAAGAAGGAAATGAAAAACAGTATTCATGAGTGTTAGTAATTTTGAACCTGATAATGATGAGAGTGCCCATACCTTATGTTTACTATTTACACCAGTCATGAAGAGAAAGTTAAACATGGGTTTAATGTGGACTTGTGCATTAATGACACACCTGTAACCATGGAAGTGGATACTGCAGCTGATTTCTCCATAATGAGTAGAGATATGTATGAGAAGCTATTTGCATATGTGCCTTTAGAAGACTCAAGTGTCAAGTTGAGAACCTATACTGGAGAGATTTTGAACACAGAAGATAAATTAGAGTGTGAGGTAAAGTACAAAAATCAGAATTTGAAGTTACCATTAATTATAGCTAGTTATGTGACTAGACCAACGTTGTTAGGTAAGAACTGGTTGTGTGAACTTGAGATGGACTGGAAGGAGATATTTAGTGTTAGAATGTGTAACAGTGTTCCAGATCTTGATAAATTGCTTGAAAAATACAAGACTTTATTTGTTAAGGGACAGGATGGTATAAAGGGTTATGAAGCTTGTATCACCATTGACAAAGATGTTACACCCATATATGCTAAGTCCAGACCTGTTCCTTATTTCTTTTATCCTCTTTACCACTAATCGGCTCGTTTGCCGCTTGGGTGATCGGTCACGTCTCTGATTACTTTTCCTTTTCTTTTATCCTCTTCACCAAAAGATCGGCTCGTTAGCCGCTTGGGCGATCGGTCACGTCTCTGTTACACACTGTTGGCAAGTACTGGGCATGCACCGGCTCCTGAATGTACCTGAACCCGCTCCGGTGTCGGTCAAGTCTTGTCTTGAAAGAGCTCACACTTCGTGCCGTCACGACACTTTCTGGTAGATTGTTCCAAGAGTTCACAACTCTCGCCCCGCAAAAGTATGCCCTCACAGTTTTCTGGACTTGAGGCTTCTTCAATCTTTTTTTTTTTATGGGAATTAGCCCACCCGGGCACAGGTCACTGACCCACAACGGGGACTGGGGGACGAAAATGTAATAATAATAATAATAATAATAATAATAATAATAATAATAATAATAATAATAATAATAAAATATTAATAATAATTATAATAATAATAATAATAATTCAGATAAGTAAAATAAAAAAATTAAAAAATAAAAATAATAGTATTAATAACAACACTGTAATAATAATAATAATACAGTAATAGTAATAATAATAATAATAATAATAATAATAATAATAATAATAATAATAATAATAATAATAATAATAATAATAATAATAATAATAATAATAATATTAACACCGCAATAATAATAATAAGGAACCATAAAGAAATAAACAAATAAAAAAAGATCAAGAGTGAGAAACAATATATTTTTGTTGTGTTGTCAATGTTAAGAGAAACAAATGAGACCCTGCAATTGTGTGTAAATGAGGCAGAAAGTCAGATCAGCAACCTGGGACTTGGTCACAATTTTCGTGATGGCATATGGCAGCAGGGTCTACCATTAGACAACACATTATGCTTCTAATATCTTCCCAGGCGGTAGTACCTCCCTGTTTGGTAGCTGCCTATCTACCCCTTGTGGGGAGAACGTCTGCCAGCTCCAAGTAAGGACACTCGACTGAGTAGTGTCCCTTGAGATGCTTATACACCTCAATTAGGTCGCCCCTTGCCCGTCTGTAGTATAAGCTAGGCAAATTCAGGTGCTCCAATCTCTCAGGGTAGCTGAGGTGCCGAAGGCCAGGCACCAGTCTGGTGGCCCTCCTTTGAACATTTTCAACCAACTGGCAGTCCCTAGCATATCTCGGGGACCAGATGGGGTGACAGTACTTCAGATGGGGAAGCACTTCATTCTTGAAGATCGTTATGAGGGACGGACTGTTGTGGGGTTTTGAGATATTGGCTCACACTCAGGATGGGTTGGAGAAAGGAAACTCACAATGTGCTCTCTGTATACATATTGTATTGGATGTACAATGCAGCTTGGTGCTGGGGAGTGGCAGCGTGGTTACAAGTATGGAGGAGAGAGAGCTGGCTGGTGAGGGTGCTCAGAGGAGGTGTTGCTTGCTGCGGCTGTAGCTAGAAGAAGGGCAGGTCACGGCCAGGTGAGGTCTTATATAGCGGGGGTAGGCATGGCTTGATAGTTGACCTGCGCTCTGTTAGGCGGCGCTGGTTGCCGACCTTAGACCACGAGACATAGGCTGGGGAATTCGAAGAGGTGTCGGCTAGTCGGCAGTTGTAGTTGTAGGGGAGATATCCACTACAATACTCCCCCTTCCCTCCAGGCGGTGCAGGAGACTTGTTGTCTGCAGGGTTGCATCCCACATGAAAGACACAACGGGCGGTGCAGGAGACTCGTTGTCGGCAGGGTTGTATCCCACACGTGAGACATAACGGCGAGGGCGTGGGTGAGCCGGCCGCTACGGGAGACAACTTTGTCTAGATACACGAGATCTGTGGGAGAAGCAGAGGGAGAAGGAGGGTTGTGGAGGCGAGGAATGTGGTACTTCTCTCGTGGCAGGTACACAGACCTCAGTAGCGTCTGGTGGATCCGTGTCAGGAGCAGGGGCCGAGTCAGGAGCAGGGGCCTCGTCAGGAGGAGGGTCCACGACAGCAGCAGGGTGCATGACAGCAGCAGGGTGCAAGACAGCTGCAGGGTGCAAGACAGCAGCAGGGTCCACGACAGCAGCAGGGGGTACCTGAGGGAGAAAAGAGGGTACCCAGAAATGTTGTTGGCGAGGTGGTGCTGCAGGTGGTAAGGGTAGACTGGTGCAGGCGTAGTTTGTTGGGGGTGCTGCTGGGCCGGGGGCGGCATCTGAGGCAGGAAGGGGGTTGTTGGGGTCGGTAGGACGTGGTGCTTGGGGCAGGAAAAGGAGCAGCTGCATGCTTAGAGGAGCAGAGCTGCTCTAGGATGTCTAACCTGCGGTGTAGGGACTGTAGCTGTAGAGCCGATGAGTACTGCCTCCGTGTGGATAAGCCAGTCTTCAATGTTGTGATTGAAGACTGGGAGAGTGATCAGTTTTTCCTCCATCCTGTGTGAGTGTGATTCTCCGGGGGTCACCATTTGTGGGGTTTTTGAGATATTGGTTCACACTCAGGATGGGTTGGAGAAAGGAAACTCACAATGTGTTTTCTGTATATATATTGTTGTACAGTGCAGTGCTAAGGAGTTACTAGGTGAGGAGAAGTTTGCTCAGAGTTCCTGTTGGACGAGGAGCTTTCTGAGGGAGTGGGTTGGTGAGGAGCTGTTGAGAGGTCTTGCTGGTCCAGAGTCGCTGAGTGTAGAATGACCTCCCCGGCCAGCCTGGGCCGTATTTATGTGATTCTGCCGCATCAGGAATTGAGGCACTCGTAGAGCGAGAGCCAATCACGGGAGAGAACGCGAAAGGTGTGAAACTCTCTGATCCTGAGCTTGAGGTGGAAGGTCAAGACTAGGTCGGCGATCGTACCCCTACGTCCGCACCATAGACCTGGTCTCTCAGCGTAGCTGGCTGTATGCTGATTGGCTGGTAAACGCGTGGCAGGAGCTCAGTTGGTAGTTGTAGGGGAGAGGATCCACTACAATACTCCCCCTCCCCTCCGGGCAAGGTGGGAGACTGGATGTTGGCCGGGTTACGTCCCACAAGTGATACATACTGGGCAGGTGTACGTACGACTCGGCCGCTGCGGGTGACAACTCCGTCTATTGACACAAAACCTGTGGGAGAATCAGGGGGAGAAAGAGGGTTTTGGATTAGAGGAGGTTGTACAGGCAATGGTTGTTGTGCTTCTGTCGCGGCAGGAGCAGCATCATCAGGGTCACTGGCTGGGTTGACTGGGTCAGGGGCAGGGGCCACATCAGGAGGAGGGGCCATGACAGCAGCAGGGTCTATGACAGCAGCAGGTTCCACGACAGGAGCAGGGTCCACAACAGCAGCAGGGTCCACGTCAGGAAGAGGGTCCATGACAGCAGCAGGGTCTATGACAGCAGCAGGTTCCACGACAGGAGCAGGTTCTACGACAGCAGCAGGGTCCACAACAGCAACAGGGTTCACGACAGCAGCAGGGTGCAGGACAGGAGCAGGGGGTACCTGAGGGTGAAAAGAGGGTGCCCAGAAATTTCGTGGGCGGGGTGTTGCTGCAGGTGGTAAATGCGGGTAGACTTGTGCAGGCGTAGTTTGTTAGGGGTGCTGCTGGGCCGGGGGCCCAACGGGTAAGGTGGCCGGTTTCACTCGGTCTATGCTGACGGTGTCCTGTCTGCCATTCCGGATAATCGTCAGGAATTTTGCTGAACGGGTAACAACCTGGAAGGGTCCATCGTAGGGGCGTTGTAGTGGGTTGCGGTGAGCATCATGCCTGACGAAAACATACTCGGCAGTGAGTAGTTCAGGAGAAATGTGTTCAGGGCGCCGAGGAGGCTGGTGTGGAGCAGTAGCTCTGAATGCAGAAACTGCTTGTCGTAGCTTTTGGAGTAAGTCGTGACGAACGGCAGGAGTGGATTGGTGGAGGTCAGGAGGGAGTAAGAAATCTCCTGGTTAGGCGAAGGGGCTCGCCTATGGTGAGATCTGCTGGGCTACAGTCCATGTCCTCCTCGTGTGAAGCACGGATACCGAGGAACAATAAGGATAGCGCATCCGTTCAGCTGTAGGGGTCATGCTGTGCCTTGAGTGCGTCCTTCAGCTGCCGGTAAAACCGCTCTACCATGCCGTTGGATTGAGGGTGGTATGCGGTAGTGCGTTGCTAGAAGTGCCAAGGAACTGTAGGAGGCTGTGCCAGAGGCTGGGCTCCTCGGTCAGTGATGACGGTTGCGGGGGGGGGGCCGAAGCGGGAAACCCAACCGGACATGAAGGCGCGGACGGCAGACTCTGCTGTAGCATTGGGCATGGGGATGGCTTCTGTCCACCTGGTGAAACGGTCGATGCAGGTGAAGATGTAGGTGCTACCGCAGGATGATGGAAGAGGTCCCACGATGTCGAGGTGCATTACTTGAAAACGTCCTTTGGGTATAGGGAAGGTTTGTAAGGGGGCCCGTGTGTGACGATGTATTTTGGAGGACTGGCTAGCCAGGCACTGGGCAGCCCATTTCTTAGTATCGGTCTTGATGCCGGGCCAGACGACACGTTGCGTGAGGAGGCGCTGGGAGGCCCGCACACCCGGGTGGCTGAGACCATGGATGCGGTCGAAAACAGTGCGGCGGTGGACGTGAGGCACGAACGGTCTAGACTTCCCACAGGATACGTCGCACCACAATTTTATGTTCGTGCCAGGAACAGGGAGTTCTTGGAGTGTGAGGCCTGAGGGAGATGTCTTGTATGCTGCCAGGTCTTCATCATTCTCTTGAGCCGCGGCGAGCTGCCCGTAATCAATGGGTGGGGATGAGGGAAGAATGTTGGATATACAACGAGAGAGGGCATCAGCGATCTCGTTGTGGCTGCCTTTAATGTATTGGACATCCGAGATGTAAGCCAAGTGGCACAGGACACAAGGTGTATGTGACTGGGAGGCTGAAGCAAAGGCGTGGACGAGGGTTTGTGATCAGTGAAGATGGTGAACTGACGGGCCTCGAGGAAGTGCTGGAAATGCTTGACAGCCAGGTATATGGCCAGAAGTTCTCGATCGAAGGCGCTGTACTTGAGTTGTGGTGGTTGAAGCCGTTGTGATAAGAATGCAACGGGCATGAGAATTCCGCTGATCTCCTGCTGTAAGATGGCGCTCACTGCAGTAGAAGAAGCGTCTGTTGTGAGAGTGGTCTGGGCGTTAGGTGCGGGGTGGGCCAGGAGGGAAAGGCGTGTGATGTGCTGTTTGATAGCGGTGAATGCAGTAACAGCCTCTTGAGTCCACACGAGAGGCTTGTGAGACGTCTTTGGGAGTCCCTTGAGAAGGTCGTAGAAGGGGACTAGGACGGTGGCAGCGTTGGCAATGAAGCGGTGGTAGTAGTTGACTAAACCCAGGAATTCTCGGAGTTTCTTCACCGTTTTTGGTTTGGGGAACTCCCTAATGGCAGTTATCTTCTGTGACAAGAAGGGCACGTTGGGGATTGTAGGGCGCGGTGCGTGAGTCAGGAACAGGCCCAGCAGCAGGCATGGAAGAGCAGAACTGTTCAATGGTGTCCATCCTGCAGTTCAAAGTTTGCAACAGGTCCCTGATATCTTGTGAGGTATTGCTCGGCTGAGGGGTGTTGACCCGGCTTACAAGTTCGGAGATAAGTACTGGTGTGGTTGTTGGGTTGTCCACGGTGGCAAGGCGCGCAGCAGCGCACTCGTTGAATATTCTGTCTGCCGCGGTTGCGTAGAGTTCTGGTGTCGTAGAGTAATCTACTGCGGACAGGGTGATGCGTACTTGTGTGGGGAGTTTTTGTGCATGAAGCTGGTGCAGGATAGAGTCGGGAAGTCTGTCTGTGTGCCGGGAGTTCAACCTACACATCTCCTCCCAGAGAAGTCCCGGAGTTGAGTTTCCAAGGGAGATAGAGGATAGGTTCTGCAGGAGACTGGGGTGGGTCCGTTGATAACGCGTCTTTAAGACATCCCGCAGGGTGGCGAATTTGTTGTTATCTGCTCGTCAGTAGCTTGTGAGCCGATGAGGGTTGCTTCCACATGAATTAACCAGTCCTCGACGTTGTGGCTGAAGGTCGGTAGAGATCCGTCCGTCCATTCTTGCGGAAGTGTGTCACACCTGTTGGGGAAAGATGAGGGATGGGTGCTTGTTCCGACCCCCTTCGGTGTTCATGATCTCCTGGGAGGGAGGTGAACAGTTGCAGTGGGCACTTCGGGACGAATACACCTTTTAGGGTGCAGGTCCTTAGGCCAGAACTAAAAAAAAACAAAAGAAAAATAGGAGAGTAGGCAAAAAAGCTTAAACCACGTTTGGAATATCGCACAATAGTTGCTCTCCGGCTGTGATGTGGGTCACTCACACCGCCAGTGGGGAGAACAGACTAATGCGTTATAAACCTTACAGTCGTGAGATGGTGTCGTCGTGGAGTAGCAAGTGATGTAGGTAGGGCGGTTGGCCTAGGCTGGTAGCAGACAGGGCGATCCTCACAGCTCCCCCTGGAGTAAGGCAGCAGAGGGGGTGTGGTGTTCACAGCTCCAGGGGTCACCAATTGTGGGGTTTTGAGATATTGGTTCACACTCAGGATGGGATGGAGAAAGGGAACTCACAATGTGCTCTCTGTATACATATTGTATTGGATGTACAATGCAGCTTGGTTCTTGTGAGTGGCAGCGTGGTTACAAGCATGGAGGAGAGAGAGCTGGTTGGTGAGGGGGCTCAGAGGAGGTATTGCTTGCTGCGGCTGTAGCTAGAAGAAGGGCAGGTCACGGCCAGGTGAGGTCTCATATAGCGGGGGTAGGCGTGGCTTGATAGTTGACCTGCGCTCTGTTAGGCGGCGCTGGTTGCCGACCTTAGACCACGAGACGTAGGTTGGGGAATTCGAAGAGGGGTCGGCTAGTCAGCAACAAACGGCAGTTGTAGTTGTAGGGGAGATATCCACTACACTGTCTAGGTGAGGTTGAGAAGGAATTAGACAGACTTGTGAGTGAGGGAATTATTGTGAAAACCGCCAAGAGCAATTGGGCTGCTCCTATAGTAATTGTACCTAAAGCTGATAAATCTGTTAGACTATGTGGTGATTATAAAGTTACCATTAATCAAGCTGTTGAGGACGAGCAATATCCCTTACCCACATCTCAAGACTTGTTAGCTGCATTAACAGGTGGAACCATTTTCACTATGTTAGACTTGTCCCAAGCATTTGCTCAGGTCTCTGTTGATGCTGAAAGTCAACAGTACCTTACCATCAACACTCATAAAGGATTGTATACGTTCAAAAGGTTGCCTTATGGAGTTAAAAGTGCACCAAAGTTATTTCAGTGCATCATGGACAAAATTCTTGTGGGTTTTCTCAATGTGTTATGTTTTCAGGATTATGTCCTTAATGTTGACAGTGACATCCACAATCATGTCAAAACCCTAGCCACAGTATTCGAAAGATTGTTAGCACACAATGTCAGGCTCAACAAGAGCAAATGTTCATTCCTAGCTAAAGAAGTAACTTATCTTGGCTACAAAGTGAATGCAGAAGGGCTGAGACCTATAAAAGACAAAATAAGAGCCATAGTAAATTTACCTGCTCCAAAAAAGTCAGTGAATTGAAAGCTTTCCTGGGTATGATACAGTATTATTTAAGATTCTTGAGTGGACTTTCATCAGTTTCAGCCCCTCTGCATGAACTGTTAAAGAAAGGGCTTCCATGGAAATGGAACAGTGCAACTCAGAAGTCATTTGAAGATTGTAAAGCTGCTCTGTCTTGTACTGATGCTTTGGTCCACTATGATACCAGTAGAACATTAAAGCTTGCTTGTGATGCATTAGGCTATGGATTAGGTGCTGTCATAAGTCACATAATGGATAACGGTGAAGAAAGACCCATTGCATATGCCTCGAGAACTCTTACCCAAAGCGAGAAAAATTATGCACAAATAGAGAAAGAGGCGTTGTCTATCATATTTGGAGTAAAGAAATTTCACTAGTATTTTTATGGTAGTAATTTTGTCTTAATAACTGATCACAAGCCTCTCTTGGCAATTTGGGGTCCTAAATCACCTGTTCCTACACTTGCTGCAGCAAGAATGCAGAGATGGGATTTAATATTGTCTGTATATGACTATGAGATACGGTACAGATGTTCAGGGATCATTCCAATGCAGATGCTTTGTCCAGGTTGCTATGTAGTGGATCAAAAGATGGAGTAGAGCCTAAGGTTTATGCTGTAATCATGTTAGCAGAAGATTTTCCAGTCACCTCCAGAATGATTGCTCATGAAACTAGGAAAGATGTTGTGTTAGGAAGAGTCCTGGAGTATACACTAAATGGATGGCCAGAGATTTGTCCATCCTTAGACTTTCAACCGTATCATTTAAGGAGATGTCAATTATCAGTAGAACAGGGATGTGTGCTGTGGGGTATGAGAGTGTTAATTCCACAGTGTTTTAGAGGGCAAAGTTTGAATGAACTGCATTTTGAACATCCAGGTATATGCGCTATGAAAGCATTTACCACAAGTTTTGTATGGTGGCCTAGACTGGATGGTGAAATAGAAATGATGGTACGTGAGTGCTCTGTTTGTCAGAATGTTAGGAGTATGCCACCCAGCACACCTTTGAAAACCTTCAAATGGCCTACCCGTCCCTTCCAAAGAGTACACATTGACTTCTGTGATAAGGGAACAGACAAATTTCTTGTATTAATTGACAGTAATTCAAAGTGGATTGATGTTAAGCACATGTACAGTACAAATGCTGGTAGCACCATTGATGAATTAAGATTAATATTTGCTGAACATAGAATACCAGAAGAGGTAGTATCTGACAATGGTCCTCCATTCCAATCATTAGAGTTTAAAAACTTCATGAGACTCAACGGTGTAAAGCATGTACTGACCCCACCCTATCATCCTGCCTCTAATGGTGCAGCTGAGAGATCAGTTAGAATTGTAAAGGAAGCACTTTCCAAGCAGGTAATTCAAGGAACTGTAGGAAAATCAATGAAACACAGACTAGCAAATTTCTTACTTAGTAACTGTAACTGTTCACCTCCCTCCCAGGAGATTGTGAACACCAAAGGGGGTTGGAGCAAGCACCCATCCCTCTGCCGAGTTTTCCCAGGAAAACCGTGATCGTGCGGGTCCACCTGGCAAGAGGGTAGCAATCCTCATCCTTACCCAATAAGTGTGACGCACTCTCACAAGAATGGATGAGAAACGAATCACTCTCCCAGTCTTTAATCAAAACATTGAAGACTGTCTAATCCACATAGAGGCAGCTCTCATCGGCTCAACAGATACAGACAAACAGAAGTACATCGCCCTGCTCTGTATCTTGCCCACAGAAGTCGTCACGCAAGTCTCAGAAACCATCATCAACCCTCCAGCTGACAACAAATTCGCAGCTCTACGAGATGCTCTCAAGAGGCAATACCAGCGGCCTGACACCAGTCTCCTGCAAGACCTAACCTGTCTCTCCCTCGGCAACTCAATGCCTCCACGTCTCTGGAACGAGATGCGGAGACTGAACTCCCGCCACACAGACAGGCTTCCTGATACTATTCTGCGCCAGCTTCACACCCAGAAGCTCCCTGCAGAAGTTTGTCTCGTCCTCTTGGCATTGGACTACTCTATTACCTCGGCGACCTATGCAGCCATGGCAGACAGAGTATTCCATGAATACACTGCTGTGCTCCATGCTGCCGCGAACAACTCGGCGGCCACACCGTCACTTTCCTCTGGTCTTGTCAACCTGATCAACGCTCCCCAGATGAGCAACACCTCACAAGATATGAGGGACCTGCTACAGTCCCTACACCGCAGGATGGACACCCTCGAGCAGCTCTGCTCCTCCAAGCCTGCAGCTGCTCTTGTTCCTGCCCCACGCACTGTGTCCTCCCGACCCCAATACCCCCATCCTGCCTCAGATGCCGTCGCCAGCCCCCAGCACAGTGTACCTACCTTCTGTTGGTACCATCAACATTTTGGTGCTAACGCTAGATGCTGTGAGGCTCTTTGCAACTACACGAGGAAGCGACATCGACGGGGATTGGTAGACGCCATAACCTCCAACACTATCAAGCAGCACATCACACGCCTTACTTCTGACCTTGACCATTTCACTCCTGCTGCCCATCACGACCTACTACAAACCCTACGACAGGCAGTTTCTGTATTCAAGGATAGTACCCCACACCAGCCTTCCCATCGCCCTGAACACATTCATCCCGCACCTCCTTCGCCAGTCTGCCCACCATTGCCACTTACAGCACCACCTCGCCCACAACATTTCTGGGTACCCTCTTTTCATCCTCAGGTACCTACTGCTCCTAACGTGGATCCTGCTTCTGATGAGGCTCCTGCAGCCGGCCCTATGGACCCAGACACCACATCCGGCCCCCCTTTGCACCACATTCCTCACCTGTTCAACCTTCTCTCCTCTACAACCCTCCTTCTCCCACAGATTCCGCGTCACTAGACAGAGTCGTCTCCCGTAGTGGCCAACTGATCCACACCCCCGCCCGTTATGTCTCACATGTGGGATACAACCTTGCCGATAACAAGTCTCCTGCAGCGCTTGGAGGGGAGGGGGAGTATTGTAGTGGATACTCTCCCCTACAACTGCTGACTGATCACTTGCCGTTCGCTTACCAGCCAATGAGCAGCGAGTTCCACAGACCAGGTCTCACTCCCAGACTTGCGTGTCAAACTGCTGACTGATCACTTGCCGTCCGATACCAGCCAATCAGGCGGCCCATTCGGTGGTTCCGGCTAGAGCTCCTGGAGCAGCCAGACCGGATTGGGATTGGAGGTGGTCCTACCTGCAGATATGGAAGGACACTGCAGGTTGCAAGTGTGAGCGGACCCCCGATCAGTGGACGCTTACCACCAACTCCCACTCTTGGACGTGGTCAGTTTCCGAGTGGCGCGCCCCCCGAACTGGGGTCCGCACTTGCTGGGAGAGGATAATTTCTAAGCTATCTGGGTGGTGGGTATCGTGTGATGACCCGGAGAAGGTGGTGAATGTGGTTTGTTTGGGCCTTTCGGGTTAGAGCGGCCGCTGGTGTTGTGTGTGCTTCTTGGAAGTTTTGAGTTCTGTTTCGGAGACTTTGTGTGACTTTGCAGTCGAGGAGATAGTGTTCAAGTGGGTTGGCTGCTGGCTCCTGACAGTAGGTGCATTCCATAACGTCATTTCCGATCATCTGCCAGGAGCACTTGTACCCTAGTCGTAGTCGATGAAGGCTAACTTGGGTTTGTCTTGGTGTTTTCTTGTCTGTGAAAGGTGGTTCCCCTTTTGTAGCCGCCAGGTACCATTTGGCTGATTGGGAACCAGCGTTGAATGCGTGAAGGAAGCTCTTTTTGATGTGGAGCTTGCTAGTCTTTCTGAGGTGATTCTTGATCTGTTGCACACTTGCTGGAACTTGAATGTGTACGCTACTAGAGCGTGTGGCTGCCTTGGCTGCTTCATCTGCCACGTCATTTCCCCCGATCCCTACATGACTGGGAAAAGAGTGTAAGACGATTCGGCGGTTTTGTCTTTGGAATTCCTGTAGCTGTGCGAGGATCGAGGTTATGATGTGGACGTTGTCTCTTGGTTGACTGTGTTGCAGCGCCTGCATGGCCGATTTCGAGTCCGTGTGAATTATGATGGACTTGTTGTGTTGTGTTGCAGCGTGTTGTAGGGCCTTTGAGATTGCTACCAGCTCTGTTTGTAGAGTGGAGCAGTCATTAGAAAGTCTCCATCGGAGGGTCTGACCTTGGGTGTAGAAGGCCGCTCCGGATGTATGATGTTTTGGATCCACCGAGCCGTCTGTGAAGTATGATGCTGCATCAGCCGGTGTCTCGGTGGCTATGGCTTCTAGAGTTATTTTTTTGAGGTCCTCCTTCTGGAGGTTGGCTTTACTATCGCCTAGGTCGGTAATTATGAATGTGGCTGGTGGAGGGCTCCATGGTGGAGGAACTACGTAACCATTGTCTCGTGTGTCTTGGTTGTTCTTGACGAGTGTTTCTGCTTGCAGGTGTCGGATGACCTCGCGTGCCTCGTGCGACCAGGTGGCCCCTCGCTCTCTGTGGTCGAGGTGGAGGGAGGCACTGATTCGCGTTTTGGCAGCTGTGGGCTTATCTGATCTACAGATTTTGGCGAGGAGACCGGCTGTCACCTGCTTGACTCGTACTGCCAGGGGTGGTAGTTCAGTTTCCATTTGCAAATTGCAAATTCTGGTCCACGTGGGTGCTCCGAGCATGGTTCTGAGAGCATTATTTTGGATAACTTCTAGCTTAGCTATCTGGTCTTGTCTTAGTCCAATGAGTGCTGGAGCACTGTAATCTACCAGCGATCTGATGGCGGCCGTGTAGTAGGCTTTGAGCACATGAAGGTTTGCCCCTGCGGTTGTGCTGGTGAGCGACCTCATTATATTGTGTCTGCTCTTCGTCCTGTGCCTGAGATACTCGAGTTGCGGCTTGAAAGTGAGTTTCTGGTCAAACCAGATTCCAAGACACTGGTGGGTGTTGGTCCAGACTACCGGCGTGTTTTGTATGGAGAGCATCTTGTCTGGTGTGTCTGTGCAGATGGCCATCGCTTTCGACTTGGCTGGATTTATCTTGAGTCCAAGTCTGTTGCACTCCTCTTCTATAAGTTGGAGTGCGTGTTGCGTGTTGGCTAGTCTGTTTGATCCTCTTACTATAAGCTGTAAGTCGTCTGCATAGCATAGGAGCTTGGCTGTTTGTCTGAAAGGAAGTTTGACAAGATTTTCCATCAGGACATTGAACAGCATTGGACTGAGGATGCCTCCTTGTGGGGTTCCGTTTTCATGGACCCTGTAGCTTGAGGTTGCTCCCTGAAAGCGTACTCGTGCTTGTCTCTGTGTGAGGTAGTTCTGGATCCACCCCAGCAACCTTCCTTTGACGCCTTTTTCAGCGAGCGTCGTTGTAATGGCCAGTGGATTTGCTAGTTCGAAGGCCTTCTCCAGGTCGAGGAAGACCACCATAGCTGGTTTGTAGTCCACTGTGCTGAGTATCTCGGCGATCTTGTTGCCTGTGCCGGTGTTCTCGGTGTAAGCAAAAATGTGAGGGTGTGGGCTGCCTACTTTCCACTTGAGTCGGTTGAGAGCCATTCTTTCTCCCGTCTTCGCTATGCATCTGAGAAGGGAGATGGGTCTCCGTTTGTGTGGTTCTCTGGGCTTCGGAATGGGCTGTATATCTGCCTTCTTCCATTCCGATGGAAGTCTTTGTGCTGTCCATGAAGCATTGATGACTTGTAGCAAAGCCTCGTGTCCGGCTTTTCCGGCATGGGAAAGCATGGAGTAGGTTATCCTGTCGGCCCCTGGTGCTGTGTCCTTGCTTCGTTTTAGCGACTTCTGGAGTTCTTGCTGGTTGAAAGGTCTGTCGGTGTCATCTTCACTGTTGCAGGCCTCTTCGATCATCTGGAGTCTGACCTGTCGCAGACGCCGTTGTGTCTCCTCCGCCTGTCTCGGGAGGTTTTTCGTTGCTGCTCGGTCAGAGAACAGTTTTGCAAGTCTCTCGGCTTCCTCTTCTGGGTTGGGATGGGTTGGTGGTGGTGGTGTTGTCTTCCCAAATGCCCTTTGGATCTGGGCCCACATTTTGCCAAGGGAGGTGTGCTCGTTCAGTTCGGAGCACCACTTGAGCCAGCTTACGTTTTTTATTTCTTCCTTCTCTCCCCTGGTCTCCTTAACTATGACTTGCAGGAGATATCTGTTTGTTTCCGTGGGATGTCTCCTGTAGTTTCTTCGGGCCATGTTCACTTTGTGGTTGAGTTCTTTCACCCTGGGACAGTAGTACCAGTAATCATTGTACTGTCTTGATGTGGGTTTTGTTTTTGGGATAGCCTCTTCTGCCGCTTGGTGAAACGCCTCGACCAATTGTTGGTGGAGAATTGTCTCTTCCACGGGTGCTGCGCCGGCCGGCTGTGATTTTTCGCGCCACTTAACCAGGTGTTTCTTAAAGAGTCCCCAGTCTACCTTTTGGGTATTGTATCTCCATCTCGGCAGGGGTGGAGTGAGGAGCTTGTTCACCTTCAACGTTGTTAGGGTGGCGAAGTGGTCGCTGGTCAGCGTGGGGTGTAGCTGCCAGGAGGCCGAAGGCTGTAGTGCACTGGAGACGAAGGTTAGATCTAGCCTTCCTCCCCTAATGTGGGTGGGCTCTCCGGTGTTCAGGAGGCAGATCTCGGGTGTGTCTTGAAAGGTGGTGTATAGGTGAAGGCCGTCTTCATTTGTGGGGCTTACCGAGCTTAGGAAGGGATGATGTCCGTTGAAATTCCCTCCTATGAGTGTGGCGTGGTCAGCGGCTGAAGCAAATAATTGAGTCACCTCCAGTGAGCCCCTTGGGTTCTTGTAGATGTTGTGAATAGTTAATTCCCGTTCTTGGAGGGTTACTTTGACGGCCTGTGTCTCGATGTTTTCCCCACATGGAAATTGCTGCATGACCTCGGAGGAGGGTATGCTTGACTTGACCAAGATCATACATCCTCTTGTTGACGCCTGCGTGAAATGCCTCCTGTATGTCTTGTAACCACTGAATTTGAAACAGTGGTGTTCTTGTAGAAGTGTTTCTTGTAGCAGTATAATGTCAAGCTTGTCCTTGGCTGCTGCTTCTTGCAGGAGGTGTTTCTTGTTTTTGATGCCCTGAGCATTCCATGTAAGGATGTTCAGGATGCTGATGTTTTCCACCACTGTTTCATCGGGGACTTCTGGTTGTCCTCAATGGAAATATTCAGGTCCGATTCCAACTGGTTCAGGTTCATATCTTCTTGTTCTGTAGTTTTTGCCTTCTGGGCTGTGGTTCGGTTCAGGGGAGTTGAAACATCCAATTTCTTTCTGGGGGCTGTCGGTATCTTTGGTTCTCTGGTGGCCTTTTTCGGTGTAGAGTGTACCTCGGCTGTCACTCGTGTGGGGACCAGCGTGGCTTCCTCCACTGAGGTGGCTGGAGCTGTGGCGACTTGCCCGAGGATGCCACCCATGAGTGTTTGGAGCTGTGTGGGTTGGATCTTGTGGCCCAGTAGTCCGGCTAGGCCCTCCACGAAGGTTGTCAGTACCTTGGCTAGGTCTGATACGTGTATCATTCCTTCTGGTGCCTTGGTGTGTGCTTCTTTTGTCTTTTTCGTGGTTGTCGTTGTCTGCTGCTTGGGTGGCTGAGGTGTGGCCGTAGTGAGGCCAGGAAACTGGGCTGCACTTTGGGTGTTGACCGGCTGAGGAGGTTGGCTTTGTTGTTTTGGCCTTTGGGTTCCCCACACGAAGGTACTTGGTGGGGCTGGTGTGCAGGCGGTGGGGGCCGGTCTTGCTGCTGGTCGGTTTGCCTGGACCCTCTTTGTCCTCTCGGAGCATCCAGGGTTCCAGGCGTGGTGTTTGCCCCCGCAGTTGGCACACTTGGGGGCAATTTTTTCTCCATTTTTCAACTTGGTGAGGCAGGAGTGTGTGCCGTGCTTCTGTGCGCAGACTGCGCAGATTTCCTTGTACGTGCACCTTGTCTGATGGTGCCCGTATTTCTGGCATCTGAAGCACCGCAGGGGCTCTGGGACGAAGGGCCTCACTTCGTAGATCCCCCAGGTTTTGAGGTCTATGGTGCTGGGGGGTGAACCGTAGTGCGTTATGAGCACTTGTTTTGTGGTGGCCGTCTTGTCGGACAGGGGAGAGCATCTCTCGGCTTTTAAGATCTTCGGGTGGTTCTCCAGGGGTTCGAGGGGTAGTTCCTTTGGGTACCGGAGGACTACCGACTTCATCAGTTTCTGGGCGGGGTCCAGCTTGGTTGATGCAACGGTGGTGGTGTTTTGCAGGTAAGTGTCGAGGGTGGTGGCGGAGTCCTTGTCTTTGGGGTGAATAATCATCTCCCCCTTTAGGTTGGGCCGCACTGAGAACTTGGCCAGTGGATTTAGTTTTTCCATCTCTGTGATGGCGGCATATGTCGTTTTCGTGTCCGTTTTCGAGATCCGGAATTTTGGCAGTGTCGTTGGGGGTGAGCTGGTGGTGGTGATGGGTGCCTTTTGGGCTGCTTGACGGCATTCGTTTCCCGAAAAAGCACGTCGGCGTTTTTTGTTTTCAACCTTCGTCCAGTTGTCGTCCTCGGTGGCGGTAACAGTGGTGGTGGAGTTGTTGAAGGCGGTGGCAGTGTTCTTGCTTTTCAGGGCTTCGTTGAAGGCGCGTAACTGGTCCGCTTTCTCTGTGCGGAGCCTGTCGTGGTTCGGGTCGTCAGGTTGGCGGTTCAGGCGGGGGTCGAGGTTAGGAGGACGTACGCACTCCATAACCGGTGGTTAAGTGTTTTTTTTTTTTTTTTTTTAGAGCCTACCTATTCCGGTTGAGTAAGTAGCAGAGGAATTTCAGCACTCCCCACAGGCAATGATGGCCGGGTGGTCGTAGAGTGGTTCCTGAGCTTCTCTCCCGGAGCCCCGTTGGGGAAACCTACTTCCTAGTGTATGTGACTGCTCACTTATAGACGTGAGCTAAGTGTGCCTATTGGGGAAGGATAAGGATTGCTACCCTCTTTCCAGGTGGACCCGCACGATCACGGTTTTCCTGGAAAGACTCGGCTGGGATGGGTTCTTGCTCCAACCCCCTTTCGTGTTCACAATCTCCTGGGAGGGAGGTGAACAGTTACAGGGGGGACCGCAGGACGAATACACTTTTGAGGGTGCAGGTCCCTAGGCCAGAGCGAAAAAGGGAAAAATAGCAGTAGAAGGAAAAGAGCTCAAACCACGTCGGGAATATCGCGCTATAGCTGCTCTTCAACTGGAGTGTGGGTCACTCACACCACCAGTGGTGAGGGCAAGCTAATGCTCGATAAACCGAAAACGCTTGTGAGTTGTTGTCGACGATGTCAGTGGTGGATGGTCCAGTCCAAGAAGATGGCCAACAATGGCACCAGAGAGAGGGCGGTCTTCACAGTTCCGGGTCCAGCAGGAGGTCTTGTTGAGAGGTCTTCGATCTCCACGGCCAGCCTGCCCTGTATTTATGTGATTCTGCCGGATCCGGAATCGAGGCACGCGTAGCGCAAGAACCAATCACGGGGGAGAACGCAAAAGATGTGAAACTCCCTGATCCTGGCGAGCTGTGGAAGGTCGGACCTCTTTCGGAGTTGCTACCCGTCAGTCCACATCTGAGAGTAGGTCGGTGGACCACGGACACAGACAAAAACCAAATACGTGCACCATGTGCTAACCAAATAAACGCAGTCGTGTAAAGCCACGGCACTATCTCTCCCACTACAAATCCCTTCCTAACCTCCTGCTCTTTCCTCTGTCATCTTCCCCGCTCTGACTTTCGCTACCAACAACTTTTGGAGCTTCTAAACTTGAACTTGAACCGCTACACCGTCTGCCCTAACACAGTGAAAAAATGCGCTGTCTGTGGCAGCCCACATTCCTCCACCGATTGGACCTGCCCCAAATGGAAGGAGGAATGCAGGATAGCCAAGGCTCGACTCGACAAGAAACTGAGCTACAAAGAGGCCCTCCTTGCTGTACGCTCCCAAGACAAGAAAAAACTAGAAGAAAAGAAAAATCAAGAAAAGAAAACCCAAGAAAAGAAAACACAAGAAAAGACACACGTCACAAAGAATCAAGAACACTACGAGGCCCCAGGAGCTGAAGCCCACGTGGTCAACCTCACCGTCTCCGACTTCTTCCACACCTATGAGGACATAAGACACGAGGAAGACGAAGAACAATACCCAAACATGAATGAATGGACACTTCAAGAGAGAAGGAGGAGGAGGAGGAGAGAAAGAAGAAAATCAACTTCAAGCTAACAAGAATACCAAGACAGAAGACCAAGATATTTCCTCCAAACAAGAAAACACCACACCCAATCAAGCCGACCAAATACTGAGAAACAATTGCCCAACCCAACACGCACCTGACGCTTGACCTGACGCTCACCTGACTCTGTCCTGCCACCTCCTCGCCACGTCCAGGCGAGTTGCTGCTGCCTCCAACTTAAATCCCCTCACGCAAGCAGTGTTTAGCCACGGCACCTTTCTCTCCTTCTAAAATTTACTTCAATCCTCCCTTTATCCTTCCCCTGAACCTCCTTCCCCCCTGTCACTAGCATTTAAGTCAAGTCAAGGCTGTACACTGATTGGCTGGTAAGCGGACGGCGGGGTCAGTCGGCAGTTGTAGGGGAGAGTATCCACTACATTACCACCCCGTTCCAGAATATGGGTCCAAATATCTAATACCTTGAGCAATTGTGTTTAGCAAGAGCGCCGATCAGTGGTGACGAGGATAAAAGAGAAAATTCCATACCCTTTCAGTTTAATTTTCAGCCTTTTATGTATACGCTGTTGAAAGCCTTGTCAAAATTTAGGTAAACTGTATACTGTATTGTCGATATTGCCACCCTGTTTTGGAATTTGAGTCCAAACATCCAGTACCTTGATTATAGTGTCAAGCAGGAGCCTCCTGGCATAAAACCGAACTGGCAGTTCTTTACCAGGGTTGTTTCTTAAACGTTCCATCATGCAGGGGCGGATCTAGGGGGGTTCGCACCCCTTTTCATTAGATAAGTCTAATACTTTTCTTTAGTGGGTTTTTTGTACAGTAAAAAGTAATTACACTACTATTGACTTCAGAGTATCTCCTAATATCAAGTGCACATGGCTTCAAAATGGCCTCAAAATACCTATGATATTGGTCAGATTAAAAAAACAAAAAAATCTGGCTGTGTGGGTTCGCTATGCTCTCCATGTCACCCCCCACCTCCTCTAGTAGGAGGCCATTATTAATAAGGTAAATAAACAAGTGGAAATGTGAAATGGAACTGACCACTACACTGACCTGGATTTTATATTTGGGAGATAACAGAACTTACGGATCAGCTTTGACTTATCTAGCCATTAGAAAGTTCGTGCGAAAAACTTGGTCAGATGTTAATGTGAGAAATAATTAATTAAACATTTTGGTAAATATATGAATGCAACTGGAATTCCCCCCCACCCTCGTATTCTCATTTTTAATGACGGTCCAAAGTGTCCTCGACTCCCCAGTAAATATCATGTTAATTTAAGTGTCCAGTTTCACAGGATAATGTCCGTTAACATAAAAATAATGCAAGAAATAACAGCGTGATATAGATGGATTACATTAGCCCCGCAGGCCTGCAGGGAGTAACACTATCAGGTAATTTGATGACAAGCAACACATGGAATTATTAGGTACATACACATTAAATGTAAATATACTTATATTCATGAAAATGTTTTAGGAACTGGGAAGAATGTTTCTTGTTCTTGAATGGTGATATACAAACAGGGATGGTCTGAAAAATGGCAAATGAAATTCAACACCAGCAAGTGCAGCATACTTAATATTAGAAGAACAAATACTGTCAATGTATACAGCCTTAACAACATCAACCTAGAGAAGTCGACTTGTGAAAGAGACCTAGGGGTACTTGTAAGCCCGGACCTACGGCCTAGAAAACAGTGCGTTAATGTTCGAAATAAGGCAAACAGAGTATTGGGTTTTATATCTAGAAGTGTAAGTAACAAGAGTGCAGAGGTCTTATTGCAACTATATCTTGCGCTAGTCAGGCCGCACCTCGATTATGCGGTTCAGTTCTGGTGCCCCTATTATAGAATGGATATAAATTCACTGGAGTCGGTGCAGCGAAGAATGACGAAAATGATTCCGGAACTTAGAAACCTTCCATATCAGGATAGGTTAAAGAAACTTAACTTGCATTCCCTAGAAAGACGAAGAGTGCGGGGAGATATGATAGAAGTATTCAAGTGGGTGAAAGGAATCAATAATAGTGATATAGATAAAGTTCTTATAATATCCGAGCAGGATAGGACTCGGAGCAACGGATTCAAGTTGGATAAGTTTAGGTTTAGGAGGGAGATAGGGAGGAACTGGTTCACAAATAGGGTGGTGGACGAGTGGAACAAGCTTAGCAACTTTGTAGTAAGTGCTGGAACTCTGGAAAGTTTCAAAAGGAGGCTAGATAGATTCATGGATGATAGAGAGTGGTAGTAACTCTCGACTAACTGTTACCTAGTTCAAGATAAGGCCAGGCCAAGGTGCAAATATTACAAGGGAAATTACAATGGGATGAGGGAAGAGATGAGGGGTATCAACTGGCCTGACTTATTAAGGTACAAGAACGCAGACGCTACGCTGAATATCATAACTAGTAAAATGACCCATTTGATCGATAAATATATACCCAAGACCAAACCCAGTGCTTCTAGGAATACGAGGGGATCCCTACACATGAACCATGCGGCGGTCGACAAAATTAAGAAGAAAACCCAGAAATTCAAGACGTGGGTTGGGTCAAACGATGAGCAAGACAGGAGGATGTATGCAAGAGCCAGAAACCAAGCAAAGATAGAGTGTAGGAGGGCTGAAAAGGAGTTCCAAAGGCTGGTTGCACGCGAGGTCAAGTCAAACCCAAAGGCGTTTTACCGCTATGCAAAGTCGAAATTGAAAACGCGAGTAGGAGTATCAGACCTGAGGCTTGAAGATGGTAGTTACGCAGATTCTGACCAGGATAAAGCTGAGGCATTGAACAGCTTCTTTTCCTCAGTGTTCACAAGAGAGGATGCAACTAACCTTCCTGCGTTTGAGGACAGACGGTTCGACACAGCACTGACCCACATTGTGTTCACAGAAGAGGGTATTAGAAATAAACTGTCCAGGCTAAAGGTCCATAAGAGTCCTGGACCTGACATGGTGCATCCTAGAGTGCTAAGGGAGCTGTGCAACGAGCTTGCAGAGCCCCTGAAGATTCTGTTTTGTAAATGCCTGGATGAACAAATGGTCCCCAGTGAATGGAAAGTGGCTTATGTGAGTCCTATCTTCAAGAAGGGCGATAGGCACTCCACGAACAACTATAGACCGGTGAGCCTGACCAGCATAATATGTAAAGTACTTGAGAGTATTATCAGAGATGCAGCGATGGAACATCTACTACGAAACAACCTTGTAAAAGATTGCCAACACGGTTTTATGCCGGGGCGCTCTTGCTTGACACAATTGCTCAAGGTATTGGATATTTGGACCCATATTCTAGAACGGGGTGGTAATATCGACAATATTTACCTAGATTTTGCCAAGGCTTTCGACAGTGTACCCCACGAAAGGCTGAAAATCAAACTGGAAGGGTACGGAATTCGGGGAAATGTCCTAGCGTGGATAGAAGACTTTCTACATGACCGCAAGCAATGTGTGGTGATTAATGGCACGAAATCGTCATCTGTACCTGTAACAAGTGGGGTACCGCAGGGTAGTGTATTGGGCCCGCTGTTGTTTGTTTGTTTCATAAATGATATGCCTGACGTTGTACACTCCTCCATACAAATGTTTGCCGATGACGCCAAGTTATTTCGGGAAATTAAGAACCAAGCGGACTGTGAAGAGCTGCAGAAGGACCTCTGTGGGCTCCAGGAATGGTCGAAGGAATGGCTGCTGAGATTCAATGTCACGAAGTGTAAGAGGATGCACCTGGGGCGTACCAACGGTAAGGAGGCGTACCATATGTCCCAACGGGATGAAGAAAATGTACTAGTTGAGACTGTGTGTGAGAAGGACCTAGGTGTGTATGTTGACAATGAGCTGAAGTTCTCGGGCCATTGTGAGAAGAAGGTAAATCAGGCAAATAAATTATTGGGTCTTATAAGAAGGTCGTTCAGATATCTAGACGGTCCGTCCCTCGTGACGATCTTCAGGAGTGAAGTGCTTCCCCATCTGGAGTACTGTCACCCCATCTGGTCCCCGAGATATGCTAGGGACTGTCAGTTGGTTGAAAATGTTCAAAGGAGGGCCACCAAGCTGGTGCCTGCACTTCGGCATCTCAGCTACCCTGCGAGATTGGAGCGCCTGAACTTGCCTAGCTTATACTACAGACGGGCAAGGGGGGACCTAGTTGAGGTTTATAAGCATCTCAGGGGGCACTACTCAGTTGAGTGTCCTTACTTGGAGCTGGCGGACGCTCGCCCCACAAGGGGTCACAGCTCAAGATTGAAGAAGCCGCAAGTCCGGAAAACCGTGAGGGCAAACTTTTTCGGAGTGAGGGTTGTAAACTCTTGGAACAATCTACCAGAAAGTGTTGTGACGGCACCGAGTGTGAGCTCTTTCAAGAGAAGACTTGACCAACACTGGAGCGGGTTCAGGTACATTCAGGAGCCGGTGCATGCCCAGTATTTGCCAACAGTGCGTGACAGAGACGTGACCGATCGCCCGGGCGGCTAGCGAGCCGACCTTTTGGTGAAGAATATAAAGGAAAAGAGTCGTGACCGATCGCCCAAGCGGCTAACAAGCCGATCAGTGGCGAAGAGGATAAAAGTAAAAAAAAAAGACAGGAGCTGCCATGCACAGGCCAACCGGCCTATTGCAGACTCCTTATTTTCTTATGTTCTTAATGTGGTGGATATATTGTTGTTGCTGTAACATTATTATTGCGCTTCTGCGCTTCAGCAATGAAGGTTTATAAGTGCGTAATAAGGTTAGTAATTACTCTATTTTAACAACAGTTAAAAAATTATGAGATAAGACTTGTGGTGGACATAATTATAAGCCAGGTTGGTTTCATATATGGCGCCGCGCTGGAGCTGCCATCTGGCGCTACACCCCGACGCATGCGTACTACAGGGGTTAGTACGACGCAGTCTGCCATATTGTTTTCCTGAGGATAATTGTGCGGTATACATATACAAAATGGGTCGTAAAAAGAAGAAGCAGACTAAACCTTGGTGTTGGTAAGTGAGTGTGTTGTTGTAATAGTTACTTTAAGAAGGTTAAAACAGCTACACTGAAGTGACGAAGGTAATAGCGCTATTCTCGGGATTACCAACCTCATCTTAGACGACTCTAGCCCGCGCGATCGATGGACTGATCACGCTAGTTTTGTATCGTAATTAGGCATTTTAACTTGTTTTGTTAAATTTAGGTTTGGTAATTTGCTTATAGTCATTTTATACTCATAAGTAAACGAGCCTACTTAGTGGGTTTTAAGTAAAGATTTTCGGTGTTGATGTAGACCCTGCTGGGTGTTGAGGGTTGATATGCTATTTTTATTCACATGATGTCCTCACGGCTCTAGCCTTTCATTCATTGGTGCATATCTTTACCACTTTATATTATGGTATATCCATAAAGCTGGAAAGCTTAGCAGTGTTCCTTTGGTACAGTAATATATTATGAAGACAACATGAAGTCTTTGCATCTCATTCCTTGAAACGACCTCAGAACTTATATACGTTGGAACTTTTTTATTATCTTTATCCAGGTCTTTCAGCTGTTAGTGAGGTTAATGTTAACATGATGTATTAAGATAAACAATTAGTTAGCTGACAGCTATGGAGAAAAAATGAAAGGTGTTGCAAACCTCACACAGCCATGGTATACCTTATACGAGGATTCTAATGTAAATAAGGGGGTAATGTGTGGTAAAGTTGCTCTCGTTTCTCATTTTAGTAGCACTGAAGCTTTCATAGCTAAAAGATATAGTAAAATTATATTTTTGGTCATCCCTATATTTAGATATTCAAACTAACTTAACTTAGTGTAACCTAACCAGAGGTCTCCCCCCTCCCCCCCACAGATTCCCCGGATGACCGAAACTAAAATAGGTAAAGGTGTAGATAACGGCTACCACTAGAAAGAATTATCCGAATTGGTTGAATTTATTTCTACATACTAATATATTAAACACAAAAATGGAAACGACAATGCATAGAACCTAATAGAGCCTGACCTAACATGACATACCCATAGGTTGGGTATGTTAGGACAGGTTTTATTATGTTCTATTTATTATCGTGTTAATTTATGTGTTGAACAACTTACCTTAATATTGAAGTTGATATACATCAGCAATGGCGAGGAGGGATTCGTGGAAGTGTTCACCATCATTTAGGAAACTTATCTTGAAGAGGGATTCAGCGAGGTAAACAACAAAAATGGCGCCGGGAGGAGAATTGTGAAGCTGGATAGAGTAAATAAAAAAATAAATTAAGTTAAAATCATAATAGAATGCTGTCGTTTCTTTTAATATGCTTAAAATCACCAAAACAATAAGTACAGGAAAAATAAAGAAAATCAACAAACAACTTCTGGTGGTAGCCATTATCTACACCTTTACCCTAAAATAAGGGTTAGGGTCATCTCGTACCCAAGACAATTCACGAGATAAGTCGTACCCAAGATTACTTGCACCCAATTCAAGAGATAATCCATACCTATTAGTATACTGTATATACCATGTATTTTAGCTTTATCTATGATTAAATTTTTTTTTTGTAAATATTGTACGAAAGTGCAGTGAAATAGAGAAATGTAACGCAGGCTTTAAAATGGTTGCATCTCAACATAAGTATGTTATTCCGTTACACAAACATTGCACTACTAGTACTTATTTCACACTGCTTTAGAATAACTTAATTGTAATTTACAGATTTCAGGCTAATAGATTTGGCAGTTTGAAGCTATAAACCGAGGGATGTAAATGTTTAAAATGGTCATAAGTCATTAAAATATAGACATGCATAAAAACATTGATTTCCAGCTCCAGCTTTTTGTAAATAAATCGGTTAGTGTACAGTATGTAATTCGGGTTTCCTCTGTGGCACCTCTTCCGGTATAATGAACTTGTTCTACGTAGTGACTGACATGTGACATCGTCGGGAATTTCTTCTGACATGAAATACAGTAGTAATAAGGATATAAAACAGCGAAGAGTGAGAATATTTGCCAAGACATTTTCAGAGTTGCTATTTTATCGTGAGTGCGCTCTAATTGGCTAAGTACTGTACTTTCTGTTAAAGATAGTTTAAAAAATCTTAGAGAGGGATGAAGTTAGGGCAATGGGGCGATAGTTGAGGGATTGGAATGGTCCCCCTTCTTCTGGAAGGGCTGAACCGAGACATGCTTCCAAGAAGAAGGAAAATTTTGGGTTTTGTGGCAAAAGTGAAAGAGGCGATCAAGCACAGGGTCTAGAACTTCAGAACACTCCTTCAGAACACGAGGAGGGGTATTCTGTCCAGTCCATGTTTCTTACTCACATCCAACCTGGATAACACACCAGTAACCCTACGAGTGGAGATTATAGGAAAGTGCATAGGTTCATTAGCAGGAGTAGAATGGATAGAGTTGGAATCGTCTAAGGTGGAGTTAGAGTTGGCTATAGAGTTATCAGGTCGGAAGAGAGGAGGAAAAGAGGGAGTGCAGAAGTTATTACAGATGTTTTTGGTTAAGGACCAGAAGGATTTACTAGAAGAAGAGTTAGTCAGGACACGGGTCTTTCTTTTTATAAAATTCCGCTTGGCCCTACGAAGAATAGCCTTGCAACAATTCCTATTAGTAATGAAAGAGGAGTGGGTAATAGGAGGAGATAGTTTCATAACTTGATACGCCCTATGTCTCTCGCTACATGTAAGAGAACAGGAGCGATCAAACCATGATTGTAAAGTGAAACTTTTGGTAGAAGATGGGATAAATGCACTCATACCTCCAAAGGTGGGCAGTTGCGCCGCACATTTTTCCAGAGAGTTGCGGAACTGGTTGTGGCACAACTTTTACGATCATTTTCAAGCGCAATGCGCAAATTTTTTTAGCAATAATTGAAAATTGGAATATGACCGCATAAACAAACGGGCATCCCTAGACCTGCGCATTACGAAAATTTCTGTTTCTGACGGAATGATTCAGCATACATCATGATATGGGTTGGGTAGCATATTTCTGAACTGTAAACCAGATGAGACCCCCCCCCCCCTCCGTCGCTCCCCTTCCTTCGCTGTAGTTGCCAGATTTTTTCACATAAACTCTAGTTTCTAGAGTTAATGTGAAAGATTAAATCTGGCAACTACAGCGAAGGAAGGGGAGGGAGGAATGATTCATATTATAACAAGTCAGGCAGTCAGTGGCACTGCAGTTAAGGCGTCAGTTTCTTGTTATTACTGGTATTATGGATTGTTTTGTGAAGAAGAGGAGTCTGTGGTCGGCAGCAGTGATCCTGCCGACCAGGACATGGACATGGAAGTTGAAGTGACTGAGACTGTTGACAGCCAGTCCACTGAGACTGAGGCCAGTGGCAGTGAGGCATTTTTTTTTAAATTTTGTAATAAAATATTGATGATATTAACTTTTTTGTATCAATTATATTTTGTTTTACTTGTAAATAGGCAAATTAACTTTTTTGTATCAATTATATTTTGTGTTACTTGTAAATAGGCAATTTTTTATTTTAGTACAAGGTATTTATTTATTTTTAAATTTTTTTAAGTTGCGGTTTGCGGCGAAACTTTTTGAAAATGGTTGCGATTGCGGCGAAACTATGTCAGCAGAGCCACGGTTGCGGTGCAAAAAAAAAAGTTGCGCGTGCCTACCTTTACATACCACCCTGTATAACCCAACAATGCTCTCAGCAAATACCGAGGCGTCTCGAGTGGAAAAGCAACATTCATCTCGAGGAAAGTCGGAGAAGAATTCTCGCAACGATTGCCAGTTTGCCCTCTGACAGTGTCACAGTTGGCATTAAGAGGGGGGTGGGGGAGGTGGTCGTGTCCAGTTTGATTTAATAGAAATAAGATTGTGATCCAAAGACCCTAAGGGGGCAGAAATTGAGTATGAATAATGTGAGGGGTTAGAGGTAAAACAAAGATCAAGATTGTTAGTAAGTTGATTGTGTCGATCAGGAATGAGTGTAGGGTGTTTAATTATTTGTTCCAGATCCTTAAGTAAGGAAAAAGAGAGTGCCTCAGCTCCACCTGGGTCATCCCTTGCAGAGCCAAGCCACGCTCTGTAATGTACAGTAGAAATCCAAAAATCTGGACTGCTTGGGGATTGGATCGGTCCGGATTTTCGGATTTTCCTGATTCTCAGGCAGTACTTTTAAAATTCAAATTTAAGGAGGAATAAAGAAGAGATGAACAGGTAAATTTTGATAGTTTATTCATTAGCAAATATAGCATGCTTCATTTATCAAAACGAGCAGTTTTAAAGATAAAGCTGTTAATTCTAGAATTTTATTCTTTGCGTTTTTTATATCATAAATTGTAGACTTTCCAATGTCGTATGTTTCCATTAGAACAGTATTGCTCACACCACGTTCTAGTTTCTTAATTATTTCAAGTGTGTCACTCAATTTCAACGTGTTCTTCTTCCTCTTCACACAACGAAGTTTATCTACTTTAGGAGCCATTATTATGGGCTTGTACAGTACTCTGTAAATGGAAACAGTAGGACTCAAAATTACATACGCTGTCACAGTTTGATTGCTCGTTTTAAAGTGGCGACCACATGGTCGCTTGTTGTTGCTGTGCAGCTGTGGCGGTCACGCATGTGCACATACACACAAAAGCCACAAAAGAGGTACAACCTGTATTGGTTTGACAGCTGACGCTCGTGGTCCCTCAGCACTTAGCAGCTATTTTTAGCTCACCTATGTGTCCGAAGTGGCCAATAATGTATGTATTTACTGATCTTAATACTGTACTTATTTGCTTAAAATAATTCATTTCGAATATTTTATTTGCATAATTTTTCACAAAAAAGTGCCTGGCAACAATCACCAGTGGGTCGCCAGTCTGTCTGGCTGTCTTTGTGTTTGGTAGAGCAAGTAATGCATAAAATAATAATAATTCTACAAATAAAAACATTTATGACATAATCATAGCATTGTTTTATAGTAATACTACACTACAATACAATTACACAACTTTTATCAATATTACTTTGATACAGCATGATAAAATGGACAAACAATGAAAATGAAACAAACAAAAGTAGGTAATTATGTTCAGGAAGCTTCCCTGTGGCCGAGCGTGTGGTGTGAGAGGCAAATAGTCACACTGGAACCTGATAACCCACGGTGGGCATTTAAACAGTGGCGGGAATAGGCGCCCATTCTGGAACGTCACCTGGGGCCTAAGGGTTAACACTGACCATTTGCAGATGCTGGCTGAGTCACACGTAGCCTCCCTCGAGCCTCACCATTGTTACCCAGCCCAGCTGGGGACTTCCCTTAGCAAAGTTCTCCCTGTAACTGATTAAAAAAAATGAAAGTTAAATTTTTCTACTGGAAATTACGAGTTGAAAAATAACCATTACCTAACTCCTGCTAAATTTTGCTGGCGCCTGAAGAAATGGTTACATTCATTCTGTGTTTTTTTCCTAATTATGATTTTGTTGTACTTTATGTACTGGGTATGTAGGATTGTGTGAGCATGTAACTGAATAAAAAAAATAAATATGGAGAAAGTTATGTTTATCTACCCAAAATTATGGTTCTTAACCTTCTTAGTATTCCTCTTGATTGAATTGTTCTTAAAGAAACCACTCCCAACAGAGTGGGCGGACTGGTCTCTCTCTAGTCGTAAGAATGTCTTACTTTGAGCATGATGAATAGGCATTTAAATAATAATAATAAATATACTGTACTGTACTTAATGTAGGTATGAAGAGTATAAAGAGTGATGGTGTTGTAGGATGTTGGTAGGACGTTAGCTTCCAACAAATGGCGGATTGGTCTTGCTCTAATCATTGAAGAATGTCTAATTTGCTCTCTAGATTAACTGTGGTCCTATTCTTCTTTGCTGGAGTGTTCATAGGCAGGGAGACATTTATAGAACGTTTAGGTTGAGCCATGACGACGAAAGTCAGCGGAAAAATTGAAGCTAATCCAAGCAAAGTTTTGTTGTGATTGGGCTGAGGGCCAATTGCAAGAACGGTTATGGGGTGTTCGACGCCATTTACGATGACCTTCTTGCCCTGGTCTTTTTCAGCAATATTGCCTTTAACACATGGAATTCTGCACTTTTCGAAGCTTTGGAGGAGTCTCGAAACAAGTTTTCTGGTGGGAATTGTTAGCTAGTGCTGTACTCAAAATATCGAAACTTCAAGATCTCTCCAGAGCTTCAAAAGGGTGGTATTCCTGAAACAAGATCAGGGCAAGAAGGTCATCGTAAACGGCGTCGTACACCCCACGACTGTTCTTGCAATTGGTCCTGAGTCGCGCGGCATGGGGACGCTACCCATGGATTGTAATGAACTTGACCGCTGGCCTGCTGGGACACTACCCATGGACTGTAATGGACTTGACTGCTTGCCCGTGCAAAGCATTTTTACCTGACAACGTTCGGCCAATTTTTCCTTTGATAGCCCGGCTCAACCTGCATTAGAGCAAATCTTAGCCCTGTGTTAAGCGATACCGATTAATATAAATAAAGTGTTTGGGTGCATCCTCGAGGGGGCAGTGTATACTACTGTTTATGCAATCTGGAAATACAGTGTAATACAAGGTCTGTCCGGAAAGTATCCAGCCATTTACTATTAAAAAAATATTGCTTACCTAGGACACTGGCACCTTAGTCCCCTTCAAAGTACTCCCCTTGGGACCTCACACACTTCTCCCAGCATCCCTTCCACTTTTCAAAACAGTCTGCAAAGTCCTCTTTCGGGATCTCCATCAGCTGTCTCGTCGCATTCTCCTTAATGTCGTCCACGGTCTGAAACCTCCTCCCTTTTGCATAATATGGACACGAAGTAGTACCTTAAGCTGTGTATTCATATATTACTCTATTAATTATGTATAATAAAGTATTACAGAACATGTATTAATCCTATGTAATATTTCCATTTATTATGCACCATGTTATGTATGTGAATTATCATATTTACATATTATGTATTCAGCTTGTGAATGCTGGCATCTGTACATGCCAGCGCGGAGTGATACAGAGAGTGGAGATCGCTAGTCCTTATGGTGTGGAAGCCGACTGTCTATTACTTCCTCTGTATTTATCTCCCGTACGAGAATAAGAACCGATTTTCAAGATAACAAGTGTTTGCGTATACCCTCCGTAGTGTAGAACATTTTGGGGGTATCAAAGACAAACATAAATGACGCAGTGAGATTTCTCAGTGAGATTCAGAGTGAATTCAGCCTTCCCGCCGGACTGTGTTAATGGCGTCTCGTCTTCAGCTTCGCCAAGGATTTACAGCCAGACTACAAGCCTCAGGACTTAGTGTTGTGAAGTGCTATGCTGTATACAGTGCTGTGCTGTGAAGTGAAGTGTTCGGTGAAGTGCTGTGTTGTGTATTTTAATCAGAATTGTCTGTGCAAACTGCAGTCAGATGACTGAGGGAGCTGCCCAGCAGTACATCCCTTCCTGTCTATAGTCATTGGGTAACTGAGCAGTGTGCATTAAGACAACTTTGGTTCAGTTGCGACTTGCACCCAGCTGCCTCTACGTCTGGCAGCGTACCAAGCCTCCCGGCAACGAGCCATACACACACACGCACTCACAGGCCCACTTTATATTAAATTCTTGCGTATTACTTTAGGCTTCTGTAATTCTGTGCATAGATTACGAGGGGTTGACCCGGTCTCTTGCACAGATAGAGTACAGAAGCTGTCAGCATGTCTCACAGGGATCAAAATGATACCCTGGACGATGGGGTTATGAGTTTAAGCTTGGGAGATCTCTCCCCACTCACACCCCACGCTCCCCACAGTGACAACGCCCAATCACCCACAGAATCTCCTCGTTCGTCGCGAGCAAGCTCTCCTGCGGTGCCTGCGTCCAAGGATCTCCTTCAACTGATAAAGTGGATGGAAACTTCTCGACGCCAGGACTATGTTGCAAGGAGAGAAGAGGAAGAAATTCGGTACAGAGAGTCTGAAAGACGATGCCACGAGGATGAACAAAGACGCAGAGAACTAGAAAATATACGTAGAAGTGAGGATGACCTGAGAAGGAGAGGATCAAGCCAGATTTGAAGCCTTGATTTCCCTGTTAGCCTCCTCACAACGATCTACTCTACAAGATTCTTCTGCTACTACTAATGCTGATACGACTAGAGGTACTGGTACCTCATCTCCCAAAGTCGGTTCAACAACACCTCAAAAGGCTGCAGCACAAACGCCTCCCTCTCTGAAGTCTGACGCTTCTTATCAGATATTTCGGGAATGGCGTCGACGTTGGCAAGACTATGCAACAATGGTTGACCTGTCAAGTTTACCACAGCCTAAACAGATGATACAGCTTCGTATGTGCCTGTCCTTGGAGACACAACGTACTCTCGAGCACACACTTCAAGTGCCTCCTACGACAACCCTGACAGTAGAGGCCGTGCTTGACAAGTTACAGGAACATTTTAAGGAACAGCGCAACGAAGCACTTAGAAGAAGAGAACTCCTCCAATGTAAGCAGCTTGATGGAGAATCTTTTGATGCATTTTTTGTAAGACTGAAAAGATGTTCAGAGGAAGTTGATGTTTGTCCTGGAAATTCTCAAGACAATCATTTTAACGGGTATTCGAGATGAAGAGCTAGTTCAGCGTCTCATTTTACTTGACCCCACTTCCTCCCTTCAAGATGTTGTTACAAAATGTCGAGCGTACGAGGCCGCCAGGTGTGCAACTTCAGCTTTATGTTACAACCTGACCAGGTGAGGGCGGTGTCTTCCTACAGAAAGGGTAAGAAGCAGCAAAGTAACCCCACCCCTCACCCTCCAGCTACACCTTCAGCAGCAGCTTTGTGTAACAGCTGCGCGAGACAGCATGATGCCTCCCAGTGCCCAGCTGCTCAAAGCGTGTGAAGAAGTTGCGACCGCCAGGGTCACTGGGCTTACACAGTCAAGTGCCCTGCTAGCAAAGTTCAGTGCAGACTTTGTGGTCGTGTGGGCCATTATGACAAATGTTGTCGTAAGAAGACACAGAGAGGACACCACCAAGGATCCAAGAAGTCATCCTCAGGTAGTGCTGGCACGCCCCCTCCTTCTGGCAAGCATCTAGGCGCTGTGTCCAGTCGTTCCTGCCGTCGTGTACATTGTTCCACAGACACGACGCCCCAGCACATCAGTGTCGTCATTTCTCACGGTAACTTGTCATCCAGTCTTCAGATGTTACCTGATACCGGTGCTGACGTCTCAGTAATTGGTCCAAAACACTTAGCAAGTTTGGGAATACCCCAGAGCAACCTACAGCCCCCTCCTCAGACAACGAAACTGACAGCTGATGGTTCCAAGATGGCTCCAGCTTTGGGATCTTTCTGGGCTACTCTTACCTTTGGTAAGCAGTCTTGCTCAGCCCGGATTGATGTTCATGATGGGATCCCGCCTCCTCTTCTATCATATGGCCATTGTCAAGAGTTGGCCATTATTTCCAAGGAATTCCCCAAACCTATTTTAAAGGTCACCCATGTCAACAGGTTGAAGGAACTCCCTATCTCTACTAACACGTCCCCTTCCGATGCAAGAGCTTACCTTCTCAAGGAGTCTGCTGACGTGTTGGTTACGAAGAAATCTTTAGGATCCACACCACTCAAGCTGATGTTGGGTCCACCTATGAAGATTCATCTTAAGGATGGTGCCACACCTTTTGCCATCCACACCCCTCGTTTGATTCCTCACGCCTACAAGGAGCTAGTTAGACAAGAGCTTGACTCCATGGTTGCTCAGGGAATCGTCAAGCCGGCCGGAGACGAACCTTCACCTTGGTGCCACCCTCTCGTCCCAGTCGCCAAATCTCGTGGTGGAGTACGGATCACCACCGATCTATCAAAACTTAACCAGCAAGTTTCCCGTCCAGCCCACTCTTCACCCACACCCTTCGCAGCTGTTCGAAATGTGGACCTGAAGGCGAAGTTTTTTACAACGATGGACGCCTTATGTGGTTATTGGCAGATCGAGTTGGCCGAAGAAGACCAGCATTTGACTACATTAATCACACCATATGAAAGGTATCAGTATTGCAGAGGCCCCATGGGATTTGCCTCTACGGGCGATGCATTCTGTCAACGTGGTGACGCGGCCGTTCCAGGAGTCACGAATTGTGTCAAGGTGGTTGATGATATTTTACTCCATGACGAAGACTACTGTGCCCACCTCTCCCGAATATATGAAGTTCTCACCAGATGTCGAAAGTACGGGATTACCCTCAACGCTGACAAGTTTGTAGTCGCTGCACCATCAGTGAACTTCTGTGGGTACACTCTCTCAGCATCAGGTATCGCAGCTGACCCGGAGAAATTAAGTGGAATCAGGGATTTTCCAACCCCTGCCAACCTGACAGACCTCTATTCTTTTTGGGGTCTGGTCAATCAGCTGGCTGAATTTTCACCTGACATCTCCGCCGCAGCCCAGCCGTTACGCCCCCTGCTGAGCCCCAGGAGAACATTCCTGTGGACCCCAGATCATCAAGAGGCCTTCCAGCGAGTCAAGCAGGCCCTCTTAAGTCCACCTGTCCTCGCCTGTTACGACCCAGCCCTACAAACCGTCCTCCAGACTGACGCCTCCAGACTCTACGGCGTTGGTTACGCCTTTCTGCAGGACCATGGTGGTGGACAACTCCGTTTAATTCAGTGTGGATCCCGGTTCCTGACGGACGCCGAGACCCGATATGCCACGATTGAGCTGGAGATGTTGGCTGTTGTCTGGGCGATGGCGAAGTGCCGCTTCTACCCGATAGGACTTCAGCACTTCACCCTCTTCACGGATCATCGCCCTCTTGTACCTATTATCAATCACTACTCTTTGGATGCAGTAGAGAATCCTCGCCTTCAACGTTTGAAAGAGAAGCTCTCGCCTTATCTCTTCACGGCTGTGTGGCGTGCGGGTAAGCTGCTGTGCATCCTGGATGCCCTGTCCCGCGCCCGTCAGTCGCCCCACCCCAAAGGACGAGATTTTGTGTTCTACAGCTGCTGCATCCCTCAAGTCAGTAGTCTCATTGAAGGCCGTCTTCACATCAGAAGAGTCTACAGCACCGGATGCAGACAAGACCCTTGAAGATCTCCGCACCGCAGCCCGGGCCGACCCTTCCTACATCCGGCTCGTCGACTGTGTGTCCCAGGGATTTCCATCTAACCGATACGACCTTCATGAATCGCTACTCCCGTACTGGAAGATACGCGAGAACCTCTATTGTGACGGAAACCTTGGCTTGTATGGCCCACGAGTAGTCATTCCTGCTGCCCTACGCTGCCGTACATTGACCCGCCTTCTCGACAGCCATCGAGGAGTGGAGGCCACCAAGCGACGGGCGAAGCAGACTGTCTTTTGGCCCGGAATCGACGCGGACATTGGAAGTACCGTGCGTGCCTGTGAGCCGTGCCAGATTCTGCAACCCAGCCAGCAACAGGAACCTTTAATGTGCGACGATATCCCTTCAAGACCCTTCGAGTCTGTGTCGGCCGACTTCTTTGCAGTGGCAGGGAAGTCCTTCCTCGTCATTGCCGACCGATTGTCTGGATGGCCTGTTGTCGTCCCCTGTGGTAGTGATACAACGGCTACTGGTACCATCCGGAATTTCAGACATTACTTCAGAGAAGTTGGTGTTCCCCTCCGCCTCAGGACTGATGGAGGACCCCAGTTCACCAGCCATGAGTTCCGGCACTTCATGGACCGTTGGGGAGTGCGTCATGTCGTGACCTCGCCCCACTACCCCCAGGCGAATGGACACGCTGAAGCCGCAGTCAAGACTGTTAAATACCTGATCCTTAAGGTGTCACCCTCAGGAAGTATTGACTGCGAGGACTTCGATCGAGGTTTGTTGGAGTTACGCAACACCCTGAACTTCACCGGACACTCCCCAGCCAAGGTTCTATATGGACATTAGCTCAGGTCTTGTGTTCCTGCCCACCCGAAGTCTTTTTCTCAAGAATGGCAAGCCAAGACTGAAGAATGTGACCGCCGTGCAGGAGAACGAGCCGCAGATGTCGCTGCTCGGTACGACTGTCATGCCCGCCCCTTTCCCAGGTTGAGTATCGGTCAGCAGGTCAGGATTCAAGATCCGGTATCTCACTGCTGGGACAAGGTTGGGGTTGTCATGGGTATTGGCCGGTCCAGGGACTACCAAGTGCGTCTTCCTAGTGGTAGAGTATGGTGGAGGAACTGTCGTTTCCTCCGACCTGTGGAGCTGCCTAGTGTTGACCCCTCCCCAGTAGAGTCCCCTAATGTTGATGTCTTTACAGTAAATCCATCCCCACTTTGTGTTTCTGCCCCGGTACTCCGCAGGTCCGAGCGACTCAGAAACAAAAGGTCCGCTCAAGATGAAACTATGAGCGTATAGCGGGGAGGGAGGTGTATAATATGGACACGAAGTACTACCTTAAGCTGTGTATTCTTATATTACTCTATTAATTATGTATAGTAAAGTATTACAGAACAAGTATTAATCCTATGTAATATTTCCATTTATTATGCACCATGTTATGTATGTGAATTACCATATTTACATATTATGTATTCAGCTTGTGAATGCTGGCATCTGTACATGCCAGCGCGGAGTGATACAGAGAGTTGAGATCGCTAGTCCTTATGGTGTGGAAGCCGACTGTCTATTAGTTCCTCTGTATATCTCCTGTACGAGAATAAGGACCTATTTTCAAGATCACAAGTGTTTGCGTATACCCTCCGTAGTGTAGAACATTTTGGGGGTATCAAAGACAAACATAGACAATTCAACGGCGATTTTAGCTTTGAGAAATGCCAGAAGTCGCAGGGAGCCAAATCTGGGCTGTAGGGGGGTTGAGAGACCTGGGTGATGCAATGTTTTGCCACAAAACCCTGCACGAGATGTGAAGAATGGGCAGGCGCGTTGTCATGATGAAGCTGCCAGTCACTACTTGCCCACAGCTGCGGTGGTTTCTTCTTACTGCATCCCTCAGCCTGCGAAAAATTTCGATGTAGTACTCCTTTGTTATTGTTTGGCTTGGACGAGATTAAGGAGAATGCGACGAGGCAGCTGACGGAGGTCCCGAAAGAGGACTTTGCAGACTGTTTTGAAAAGTGGAAGGGACGCTGGGAGAAGTGTGTGAGGTCCCAAGGGTAAGCAATATTTTTTTAATAGTATATGGCTGGATACTTTCCAGACAGACGTCGTACACCATTTCCTGGTCATTACCATTACAGGAGCTTCAAAGGTCCTGTAAAGTTATGGCCTCCAATACAATATGTGATGTCACAAGATGGCAGATATTTTATTTTGAGTATTTCTACAGAGCGGTCTTACAAGATCAAGGATCGACTTACACAGTGAACTGGGAAATGCAATATTGTAAATACAGTTCAGTACTTTTGAGTATCCAGGCCCTGAGCTGCTTCCATGTGGAAGTGAAGCAATTGACAAATTTTGTTGTCCAGCAACCAAAGGGCAATGCAGTACTGTACAGCATCTTTTTATTTATTGATATTATTTTTTATTTATTCATCATCTTTATTGGTACTGTTTGTTATTTTATCTTATTTCTCATAGTACAGTAGTTGGTAACTAGAGGAAATTAAGTTTTAGAGATGGTAACACTGTTAACTCTTAGGCCCTGGGTCAAGGTGCTACTGACAGTAAACACACACCCCCTCCCCCCGGTGCCCGCCCGCAGGAATAAATCTATAGAAAATCAACTTAAAACAAAACACCAGTGGCGGGAATAGGCGGACGTTCTGGAATGTCACCTGGGGCCTCAGGGTTAATAGTGTCAGCTGTTGCGGTGAACACAACCAAGACTCATTGGTGTTGTCTTGCTACAAATTATGTCAAATTAGACTTGGTGTTTCTCAAAGGTTAGGGTTGAATTACTGTATACGTTGATATAACAATGAGTAAAAAGGATTAGGTTCCAATACTTTGTTGTTCTATTTTATGATGCAGGCTTGGGGGGGACCGTGTGGTTCCACCCGATTCATTCCATAACAATAACCTTCAAAAGCCCTAGATATTTTGTTTTAATTAAATTTTTTCCCCATTACGGGACAATATTGTAAACATAAATATTTTGTTGGAATAAAGATCATGCAAACTTTCACTTCTAGTGGCTACTGCTTAGTTGCAACTTACTTTATATGCAAAAAATTTATGCTTTTCCTTATTTTACCCTCTTAGGTACTGCAATCGTGAATTTGATGACGAAAAGATTTTAATACAACATCAGAAAGCCAAGCACTTCAAATGTCATATATGTCACAAGAAACTATATACAGGTCCAGGTTTATCCATCCATTGTATGCAGGTAAGTTGTTTTATTGTAATCTTGCAAAAGTATTATAAAACCCTTTTATGTTGAAGTGGAAGTTGCATCTAATAATACCACAACTAAATAACAAAATTTTCTGGGAAACAATTATAGTATCAGAACTTTTGTGATTGGATTTTTTTAACTAGTAATTTAACATTCAGGTAATGCTTAGGTCAAGTCACTTTTATTGACTTATGCTAAAAAAAATTTTTCACTTATCGAACAGGTTCATAAGGAAACAATCGACAAAGTACCAAATGCCCTCCCAAATCGAAACAACATAGAAATAGAGATATATGGAATGGAAGGTATACCTGAGGAAGATCTTAAGGAACATGAAAGACAACGTGCAGGGAGAATGGGTCCTGGAGGCCGGCGGCAAGATGAAGAAGATGACGATGACTCCCAATCTAGTCTCCCTGGCCAGTCAAATCCACCACCCCCTGCTGTGCCTTCTCAGGGACCACCAGGACCCATGGGTCCCATGATGGGTCCAAATGGACCAATGATGCCAATGATGGGACACATGGGGCCAATGGGTCACATGCCTCCTTATATGGGTGGACCGGGTATGATGGGTGGCCCAATGGGGCCTTTAGGTCCCATGCCTCCACCTGGTGGACCTCCTGCCAACAACCCACCCAGCACATCTCAGCCACCTAATAAACCACTGTTCCCATCTGCTGCACAGGTATGTGTTGTTGATAGAGATCAGATGAATAAGGACTACATAAATATGATGGAAAAATGGATGGTGTAATATAAATCTTTTTAGCTTGAAGGTAAAAATTTATTGTCAGGTGTCATTGGTGTGGTATACATTGAGGAAGAAGCCTTACCTGGAAAACATTTATTAGTTTAGTGTATTATTGAACATTAACTTAACCCATTAAGTTCATAATACCTGTAAAGTTGGATTTTCATAAAAATGCAGTGCATTACCTTTTTGGATATTTCATGATGTTAGAATACCGCCAGCTCTAATCTGCTACTGAATTATCTGCAAACTTTTCACAAATTTACAGCGTGTACTACCTTACTACTTAGTGCTTAGAAAGACTGTCAATATACAATACAATTGGTAAAAGCTCTCCTATTTTGATATAGGTCTCTCAAGTGAAGAATTTGCCTGTTATTTTATTTCAAAATAAGATTTATAAAAAGATGTGGAGCACATGATAAGTTTGGAAGCGGGAAATGATAATGATTATGTAAAACAACATACAGAAAATTAAATTTATGGATTTTCAAAATCAAATTTTTCTGAATTATGGGCTGTGTTTATTTGGCTGGAGGCAAGAAGTAACATTGCAAAATAAGGACATTGATCTTTCCTATAGTAGTGGCTGAAATTAGGTTCTAATTTTCTTTTCTAATTGGTATAATGTGTGCAGGTCATATTCATATCCATAGAGGATGAAATTATTTGTATTGGTGCATTTGTTTATGCATTTGTTATAGTTATGGTATAAACTACGTTACAAAAAAATTTTCCAGGCATTTTATGGGCAGACTACAATTTGTAGTTGAAAGATCTAAAGCAGCGGTTCCTAAACACAGGGTCACGACCCCAAATGGGTTTGCATAGAAGTCATGCAGTTGCATAAGCTCTTAGGGTCGCTGGGCCCCCATAGCTCATGCGGTCGCTGGTGTTAAGGACTGAAGGGCAAGGCCGACAGGTGCTGTCTCGTAAAGTCAGGACCATAAATTATGGTCAAGGGATGAATGCAGTTACTCTCCTTGTGTCAGGTCAGGTTAGGCTTGCCCAGATGACACATTTTGCAACAGAAATTCACACTCCTACTTTTGAACTGTTCTCAGTTCATTCTCTACTTCCCACAGATCCAGACAATGAAAGCAACTTTGTTGAGGTGTCATGGTGTAATTTATTTTTTCTGTGGACATGAGAATATGTTTGGACTGGCCATTGTAAACAAACAGACGACACACAATGACTCTTCAGATTTTTCAGAGTTGTAATTCCAGTAAATAATTCATTTATATGTATACAAAGCACATAAATACATAATTTTATTGTCATATGATCTGTTTTTCAGTGTTTTACCCTGCATTTTCTCCCATCCTTCATGCCCTGCCCACTACAGGTGATTTATGATCGTAGATAGAGAAAAACTAATTACCAAAAAATACTGATAATTAAAATTAAAAGTTTTTGCTTCTTTTAAAATACTTTCTATAATGATAAGATCTGGAAAAAAAATTAACAAAATCGAACAGCCCCTTTTGGTGGTAGCGGTGTTTTCAGAAATTACCATTAATACCTGTACCCTTCTTACATGGGAAAACCTTGATAATTCGGCACATATGGGGCTCTGGCCTTGCCAAATTATCCCAAATTCTGACTTATCGAGCCCCCCTCCAGCCCCCATCTAAAATACAACACAAAAAAAATTGTTGGCTCATATATGTGGACATGTACAGTAATTATAAATTTTCACAAAATAACACTTACCATCACTGCAGGCAAAGAATGAAGCATTGTAGTAGGTGACACAGGTATGGCAGGTGATGGAGGGCAATGCTACATAAACCGTAGACAGTGCGGCATTTATATATGCTACTGTAATTTGGTCACTTATACAAAATAAAGGATAAATAAAAAAAAATGTATAAAAGTTTCACTACGTACAAGTCAAGTTTGAGTATGTAAATAAACATGTAACTTAAATCACACAGGATATTATAGTCCACCCTAGTAAAACTGTTAAAACTGTTTTCTTTATTACAGAGCAAAAGGGTAAAAATTAAAATACTTTGAGGCTTAGAAATAAAGAAAATCTAATATAAAACTATAAATAATAAAAAAAGAAGAGCTTAGGTGTTTGTGAGGTGAACGTATGTGAAGGCTACTTAGTCAGCTGTACTGCTTGGCTGACTCACCTGCTGCCATTTTATTACCTTAAAATTAATATCCTATTACAAAAGTAGCTACCCCAGCTGTGTTGAGTTAGTTGAGCTGCAGATCTATGCGGCATTCAGTGACTTGCCTCATAGTCAATATCTGCGACTGATGTCAGCATTTGGGTCGATGCTCTCGTAACCCTGAGGCAGAGCAAAGCAGACCTAAGCGGAGAGAAGGACAGTCAACATCTCAACCAGGCTGTAACATAACTTCTGGACTGCTGCTTCCATTCAGATAACACCTTTGCGAGTCTGGCATAGAAGCATCTTGCACTTTGTCCCATCCCACCAGAGGTTGTGACACCAGAGGAGTGAAGCTGCCCTGATCAACATTTAGAATTCTCTACCCTTATGCCCTGATCATGTCATTCTTGTTCTTCCTGTGTGCAGCATCAAGAGCTAGGTTACGGTGACATGCCGCCCAGGGATAAAAAATCCTTATGTCGAAGAAGGCTCACTGTCCCCGCATCTAGAATCCTCGAGCACTGACTTCCACACGGGCTTCGTTTGAAGTGTTTGAAGTCATGTGATGGAAATTCTCACCGTTCAATGGAAGGAGGGGCAGATTTACCGTGACATCATGACAAATTTCCTTCAACATATTTGCTGTGAGATCCCTTACTTCATCATGCCTCATGCATACAAAGCCCCCTTTCTTGCACACCATGGTGTGGTCGATGTTATAGGAAGAGCCACACAGTTCGAGGCACCCACCTCCTGCGCTATAGCTACTTTTTTTTTTTTTTTCAAATTCTCTGCCACTTGCAGGATCAGTTGCTGCAGTTTATCACTTTTGGTGTGCTGTCGTTCTGTCATAATGGACTGTCGAATCTTGTTTTATTCGTTAGTATCCACTTCACTTGTTGCATTCTGAGCTATTATGCGCTCTGTGAGGGCTGCCGTGAGCTTGACCGAGTTCTGATGTTTGGTGGCAGCAAGCTCCTCTGGATTGGTCAATCCCATTCCTCCCATTCTCTGTGGTAGTGCAAGGATTGACCTCTCTGCTGGGGTTAAGTGAAGGTGTTTCACTAATTTGGGAATGAAATTGGCGCTGATAGCTTCTTCCAGAGGGTGGAGGAGGGGACCAATATCAGGGATAGTGCCCATCAGGTAATGCCAGCGATGCTTGACTCCGTGGACGAATGCTGCAAAAGCCACATGTGGCTCTGTTTTAGCAATGTCTGACAGCTTGGATTTCCTTGACCCACTTATTTACATTTACCTCTCCCGTTACGTACTTGGTCTTGAAGTCCTTCGTGCTGATTACCGCACCTAGGTGTCTTTGGCTGTCTTTTGTTATTTTGACTTCACTTCCACCGAACACCTCCACTGCCCGTTCATAATGTTCAGGCTTCACAATGTGGAAGTACTTGCTGGCATTTGGGTGGTACCCTATTTGTGGACCACGTGGTGTTATCAGGTCCCACCACTTTTTGATGTTCTCCACTTTTCCTGCTCCTGTAAGGTCGTCAGCATAAGCCACTTGCTTGACCACAGTTGTTTAAAATTTTATTGTGTATTGGAGCACGGGTAGGCCTAGTCACCCTAGTGCTTACATTGCCATGGCAACAGGGTCCCCCTGCGTTGTTCCCTCAGTTTACTGTATGGTGGTATCTCCTCTTAGAGCCTTGGATCTTTGTTTTATAGAGGTCTGATGGGTTCCTATAGGTGTTTTCAACATACAGTATATTGCAAAGCTTGGACACTTGAGCTTGTGCAGTATAGCCTTGTGGTTGATTTTGTTGAATGTGTTGGAAGCATCAACCAGGAGAACTGCCTCACAATCACGCTACTCAAATATCTTTCTCATGTCGTGAATGGCAGCTTTCCCTTCAGCCTGGTGGCCAGCACATACTTGCAGGTTCCCTGCAGCTGCCCTGACATCATCATTTGCCACCTCCATTATGTATTTTCCAATGATCCGTCTCAGCACTTCCCCCACTCTTATAGGCAGGCCGTCAGAGCATGTACTGTAGGTGATGGCAGCACGAGTTTGCTAGCGTTCTTGCAAGGGCGGTGGTGGCATTGCAGAGATCACTTGCTACGGCACCAAACTTGTTAGTGCTGAGGATGACTCCAACTGTTAGCATCCAGGCCTGAAGGGCACCCTAGAACCTGATGCCTTCCTCTTCACTTGAAGGGGGATGTTTTTCCTTCAGTTGTTGTAATGTGTCTGTGTTTATTGGCTGAACACCACCGGAGGATTCCTCTGTGAGAGAGCTTACTGCCAAAAACACTTTCCCTCACACATCTTCTTTCCAAACTTTCTGGCAACATCATCGGTGTTTTGCTTTTCATCTCCTATGAATTTTAGTGTCTCCTGCAGTGTTCTTGCTTCACTTAGGAGATCATCAAGGGCCCCTTTCTGTCACATTGTCAATCTTCTCTTCATTGCTGCCACATTTTCATTGTACTTAGTCCTTGCATGTGTCCTCTGACAGAATAGATGGGGGTATTATTGCCAATACAGTATTTGAAGAGCTATTGGGGCAAAAAAGCTGTCTTGAGTGTACTCGATTATGAGGCAAGTCATCTCCTGAATCATATCTTCGGTGTCCGCACACTTGGGTGGTTCAAAAAGGTTAGCTGGCGACAAATTGACAACTTCTGAGTAAGTTTCTTTAACCCGTTTATCTGCATTTTCCATCGACATGCCATTCTTCTGTGGTGGCAGTCTGTCGTTCACCTCGTGGACATCTGCTTATGTTGGAGCAGAAATTATTCGCACTACATTTTCAGGCTGAGTAGACTCACTGCTATCATTCAGGATATCATCGGGCGGTGGTATCTGGGCGATATCCACGGTGTCCTCCTGTGACAGCTCCCTGCCCTGGGGATTCCGACAATTGTTCCCCTTTCTGCACCCCACACATTGGCAGTTGTTTCTCTCACATTCACAGCCTGTGCAATTTTGGTTCTAGCTAGCATGGATGCATCAAAACCAGTTGCCCGGCATAATGCTCCACACTTTGGGCAACGGTAATGACTGCCACTGACATCTGCTTTGGTCTCATACGAAGGAAACTAGTTCTTATGAGAAAAGGGCAGAGGGTGACAGGTTGGGCTGCAGTGTCCGGGTAGTAGGGACATACGTGCGCACATGGGTGTGTAGGCCATCCCTGGGGGATGAGGGCGGTGATCTACACAAAATCGGAATTATACACTGGGAGTAGGAGTTATCACACCTGACTCTTACTTGTATATCTATGGCAAGAATAATCACTATTTCTATGATTGCACTGATCTAAGTATACTAATAAAGACTTACTTGGTCGGGTGTAGAGGGTGGCTGGCACTGCCCGGGGTGTCTGTTACGTGTGGAAAATGGCATCAGGCATAGAATGGTTGGCCTACTGTCACTGACCTCAGGGGCAGGAGTCCCGAGACTACTACTACTACACCTGCTGCTTTTTTATTTTTTAAATGTGGCCTCCAGCCTCCCCCAATAGCCACACCTTTGCTGCCATTTTATTGTTTAAAATTAAATATCCTAACACGTAGTAGCTACCATAGCTATGTCGACTTAGTTGAGCCGCAGATCTATGCGGCATTCAGTGACTGTTGCCTCGTAGTCAATATCTGCAACTGTTGTCGGCTTTGGGGCTGATGCTCTCGTACCCCTGAGACAGAGCAAAGCAGACCTAAGCAGAGAGGAGGACAGTCAACATCTCAACCAGGCTGTAACATAACTTCTGGCTGCTGCTTCCATTCAGATAACACCTCCGAGAGTCTGGCATAGAAGCATCTTGCACTTGGTCCCATCCCACCAGAGGTTGTGAACACCAGAGGAGTGAAGCTGCTTTGATCAACATTCTGGATTCTCTCCCCATATGCCCAAAACTTGTCTTTCTCGTTCCTCCTGTGTGCGGCATCGAGAACTAGGTTACAGTAACACGAGGCAGTCTACTGTTGTCCACGTGGGTAACATGGCCAGCCCTGCGTAGATATTCATGGATAATGGTAGCCTCAATGCTTCTGCAGTTGGTGTCAGCAAGAATACTGGCATTTGTTTTACTTGTCTTCCCAGCGAACTCAGAGGTTGGAACGTAGATGATGTTGGCAAAAGCTTTCAAGTGCCTTGAGGTACCTCCTGTATGTGACCCATGTCTCACTGCCATATAGCAGGGTGGGGAGGACCACTGCTCAATATACGTGCAGATTTGTAGATAATTCCAGCTCTCTACAGCTGAAGACACGGTTTCGGAGTCTGCCAAACGCTTGATTTGCACATCTGATCCGATGTTGAATCTCTTCATCGATGTCTGTGGTGGTGGACAGGTGGGAGCCGAGATACTGATAGTGGGTAACATTAGAGAGGGCAGTACCGTTAAGCTGGTTGGATGGTGGAGGTGTGGCTGAGCCAGGGGCAGGATGAAAGAGAATCTGAGTCTTAATTACATTCACCTCAAGGCCGAAGTGCGCCTACGCATCTGCGTGGGTGTTCACTGTGAGCAACAAGGATGAGGTCGTCTGCATACTGCAGTTCAGTAATGGTACCACATTGAGATTCTGGGAGGAAGTTTTCTGCCTCAGGTATTAGTCTGTTTCGGAGGACTCGGGCGATAATCTTGCCAGCTATGGACAGCAGCGAGATACCACAGTTTGACCAGTCTTATTGACAACGGAAGCATCTTTTACGAGCTTGGGGGATTTCCTCCTTTTCCCATATATTCTCCAGGAGAGAGTGGAGACGGCTGGTAAGCTTTGTTATTTTTCACTTGTTTGATGGCGGTAGCTACCTCATCCAGGGATGGAGGATAGCTGGGGTGGGTCAGCTCTGGATGCTGAGGGACCTGCTGGGTAGTCAGGTCATCCACATCAGTGTTTCGGTTGAGCAATGAATGGTAGTGTTCTTTCCAGTGCTGAAGGATGCCTTCATCGTCCTTAATTATGAAGTTACAATCAGATGAGTGGAGGGGGGCTGCGCCATGAGTGATTGGCCCATAAAATGTTTTAGTGGAATTGAAAAATTCGCGCATCTTGTGTTGATCTGCAAATTTTTTTGTATTTCGTATGCTTTATTTTTCAACCAGTTTAGATTGTGAAGTTCGTGTGCTGGACCACCTCTTTCTTCTTGCGGAAGGTATCAGCTTCGGTTCGAGACTGGGGGTTGTTCTGCCAGTCAGTTAAAGCAGCACGTTTATCATCAACGAGTACATTGATTGCCGGGTCATTTTCATCAAACCAATCGTGGTGTATTCTTTCAATCTGGCTGAGGGTCTCGGCAGGTTTTTGTCATGACAGTGTCGAGAATATCCCATTTGGCATTGGGATTATAGATGTTTGCTGTTGGGTTGTTTATTAGCCCGTGGTCGAGCTGCTCTCTGAAAGTATGTGTTACTGTTGGATCCTCCAGACGCTTAGTGTTAAAACCTCTAATGGAGGCTTGCTGTCTTGGCCGTTCTGGGGTAACGTTAAGTGAGAGCTTGGCTCTGACGAGCCGATGATCAGTGTCGCAGTGGCCTGAGCCACGCATGGCTTGGGTGATGAGGACATCTCGGCGATCTCTTTCTCTGACAATGATGTAGTCAATGAGATGCCATTGTTTGGATCGTGGGTGTTGCCACGAACCCTTGAACTTGTTAGCCTGCCTAAACAAGGTATTGGTGATAGTGAGGTTGTGTGCAGCACACATGCTGAGGAGGAGTAGGCTGCTGGGATTACACTTGCCTAGTCCATTTCCTCCTTGTGGTTCCCTGCCATATATCAGCATCTCTGCCAACTCTGGCATTGAAATCACCAAGGAGCACAACCTTATCTTCTCTGGGGATAGAGGTTAGCACTTTGTCAAGGTTGGCATTAAAGGCCTCCTTGATGTCATCCTCTGCATCCAGTGTTGGGGCATATGCACTGATGAAAAAGGCATGACGGATTGATTCAGTGGGACTCAAAGCCTCATGAGGCGCTTGTTGATCCCAATAGGCATTTCAGTTAGCCTGTGTAGGATGCATTGGCAAATGGCAAAGCCAACTCCATAAGTGCGGTTTCTCTCTGCAGCAGGCTTACCCTTCCAGAAGAAGGTATAGCGAGACCCCCATTCTGTGAGTTGACCCTCGTCTAGGAGCCAGGACTCGCTAATGGCTGATATATCTTGTTATACCTAGCCAGCTCATTTGCAACAAGGGCGGTTCTTCTTTCAGGACGCTCATTTGTGCCAGTATCCAGAAGGGTGCTGACATTCCATGCAGTGACCATAAGAGGTTGCATGGTTTGTTTGTTTGTTTATCTGTGATTTTGATTGTGTTTTCTACCGCAAAAGGATGACCTTACTAAGTGCGGTTGCTCAGTCAGGGTGGTTCTTTAGGAAGACTATGTTTAGGGCACCTTTTCTAGTCCCCTCCCTATGTGGGGTGAGCAGAGTGGCTCCTCGAAAGGGCTGCTCAGTCGCACAGACAGGACCGGATTGTACTGCTGCCTAGATCCCAGTGCATAAACGACCATCTTATCTGTGTTGCCCATGTGCAGAGTTGTGACTAAAGACCTCTGGGAGTCATCTCTGCCTGTCCCCGTAGGTACGATGAACTGGATGATGGCTGTGTGTGAGTTGATTTATGTGGTGAGGCAGGAGCACAGGCTGCAACCACACATCTTGGCTCTCCTTTTCCTGATCCAGTGATGCAAGTGTTGCAATGACTGGGAAGAGGGAGAGTTGCAATGGACTGTCAATAGCCTAGTTTGTTGGGTTATGTCTTAGTAGCCTGTCCATTATGCATTGCCTTCGTCTGCCGGTGTAGTCGTTGGGTTCTTATGGTGGTCACCTCTACTGCCATTGGGGTCTTGTTGGAGCTCTATAAGCATGTCTGCCTGATGCGCGCGTGCACACACACACACACACACACACACACACACAGCAAAGATCACTTCCCATTGGCCACCTCGCACATAATGCAATGGCGAGGAGTGTACTGTACTTTAGCGGAGAGTCAGGGACACAAAGAAACTTTGTTCAGGACATGTCCAGAAAATTTGTTTATTTGTGTTAAAACTGGAAATAGATTGTGTTCCCCAGTTGTTGAATAGTATAAAAAATATATTGTTGCGGTATTAAATGTTAACCTCGGAATACCTGTACAGTACTGTATTTAGACTTTGTTTACAGTGAAATGAAATGGTGAATAGGAAAAAGATTTGTGTGTTAGAATTACAATTCTAACAAGTCTGAAATAATGATTAAAGAAAAAATAACATTATGGATTGAGCAGACAACTTTCCTCCAATCATACCTGCTGTCTTCAACATTACACTTCAGATTTTTTTGATAAACAGTTATTCAGAATTATAAAAAAAAATCAGAATCTATGTGTGCTGAGAACTGTAAATCCACCTTCAGTGTAGAACTCTCCAGTGGAAAAATCTTGAAGTTTACATGAAGTTCTTAGGCAAAATCAGTTTTTGTTTCCTGTGCTTGAATAAGTACAAACTATGCCCATGCCAGAACAAGTGTAACTAAGAATTGGCCATCAGCTGTTTTGTTGTTAAGTTAAAAGTACTTGGCATGTACACACAGTAAAAAAAAGTACCGCACAGATTATGAGTATAACAACATGACACAACGGATGAGGGATAGTGGATATGCGTGGGCTTGGTATACCTGTATAGCGCCTCGTAAGATAATTAATGTAATGGTGTTGGTGATATTATGTTGGTCCTGTGGGACATAACTACTGTGGTCCTACCATAGGTAAGTGGAAACCTTTGCCATACAGGCACTCAAACCAACCCTCCTGGCTCATCAGGTGATGTATGGATCATTACGGAAGTCAGCAGCCCCTCCCCGGGGGCGATACATTTTTTTTTACTGTGTGTACAAGCTGTGGCACAAGTGGGCTGGAGGTATGACAGTTGGGCAGGGGGCTCAAAAACAACTTGATGTGAGTGCAGGGGAGCCACTGCAGGTAATGTCCTTCGTGTGTGCTGGCAGAATTTTATTTAGTTGGGAAAGGAATTAATCATAAAGCTTCGTTATGCAACAATTTTGGGCATTCGTATAAAATGACCAAATTGTGTAAGAAAGTTCTTGATTCAGACATTCTGTATTTCACTTCAATTTTGTATGTAAGAAATTTGCAAAGTCAGATACTGTACACACTATATACTGTAAAAACATTAGATGTGGAAAAAATGCATGTTAAGGATTTTGATGGCTATAGTGGGAGTATTGTGTGGAAAATTATACACAGTACAGTTCTCCCCCCATGTATGCAGATTTTAATCGTGCGGAACCCAACTACACGCATCAATGCCATGCAACCCAAATTCCAAAATATATGACGGTCCCAAGTGCGCGGGCGTAAATTTCTGTGCGGCCTGGTCGAGCGAAGGAAGGAGAGAATAAGTGAGCAGAGGAGCTGGCTGTTGATTGGCTGCATGGTCACTACCATCCAATAAGAGACGAGGACATCACTTCCTGGCCATGGTGTCACCAACAACGTGGATGCCAGTCCCAGTCCTCCTCTCCTCAAGACACTACAGCAGCTTGCTTTTTCCTGTATTTTTGAGATGTTTTGGGTTGCTACAGCCAGGCAGAAGAGTGAAGTCGATGACCCTGACACGCAAGGAGATAATAGACTGGCTGGACGATGGGAAGAAAAGTTTTATTCTTATTAAAGGGCTTATTTCTGTTTTATTATTCACCTTAAATAACTATGGTACACATTTAACTGAGGGTAACTTCACTTTGAGGTTATGTGCAGAAAAAGTGCTTTGAAAGACCAGTTTTGGGTTCATGGTGTGTATCTAGAGGGGTCCCAGAACCAATTTTTTTTCCCCAGTAGTTTATAGTACCCAAGTACACGGTTCCCAAGTACGAGTCGCTTCGTTGGCACCAATTACCTGCATACCTGGGGGGAGCACTGTATATGAGAAAGATTGGGCATCAGGTAATAGCTGTTTGGGGATTTTTAGGAATCAATAATTTAGTTCTAGCAGGTTGTGTTAACATAATTTGTATTCACTCATTTCTTTGTATTGATGAATTTTTTAATTTATTTTAGCTGATATATTTATTCTTCTTCAACAGCATACCACAACCACCAGCAGTCAAATTGGTCCAGTCAAACCAGCATTTCCTGCATATAGTCAAGCAAATGGTCAATCCACTCCCAGCAGTCAGTCTTCAGCTGTTAGTGGTGGACTTCAAGACAAAGTGGAGTCTAAGAAACCTGCACTTATCACTACAGTGTCAGTTAACTCCCGTATCATACATCCAGAGGAGGACATATCTCTGGTATGTGGGGCAAGGGAGGAATCTTATCAACATCTCTTCTCACGGTGATGCTTACAATCTCTAATTAGCTAATTTAAGCTACAGTAGAGTATTTTGACTTCTTAGGGGTATAGTGTGTGTTTTGCTATGTACTAACTCCAGTAAATCAGGTAATAAAGATCTCTTTAAGTGATCGTTCAAAAAAAAAGTAATATACTATAATGTAAATGGAATCAAGGGCAGTGACTTTCTTACCTGATCTGTTATATGCTGCTGCCAGTGCACGTTATAATCAGTTGGTGATATACTCACTAATGCCTCAATTCATCTGTAGCACTTGAGTGAGAACGAGTTCTGTATTGGCATTGTTTGTCACATAGTAATGCCACTTTGGTCATGTTGGGGAATGCACTTATCTACTTATCTGACAACTAAAAAGTTAAAAGCCTTTCCCTAGTAATGGGTAGGGCAATGTTGTATATAATGGTGTGTGATCTTGATATATACAGTATATTATGTTCTTGGATATTTGCTTCTTGAAAGTCATTAAAAAATTGATTTCTCCATGCTCAAGGGTTTTGCTCACTTTGCTTCCCCATTTCTCAAGAAAGGTACTTTGAAAGAAGCTAAAGTTCAGGCCTTGCTTTCATTTTGGTTAAGTCAGAAATATGGCCATTACATTCCCTAGTGTTCAAGAATTCAGGCTTGTGTGAGGTATTCGCTGGGTGTATTTGTGCATTAGTATTATTATTATTATTATTTTTTTATGGTGGTGATTATGGTAATTTTAAGAATTATCTTTTTTCAGTATTTATGTCAGGTGGTATATAAGTTAGGAAAGAAATTGTGATATAAAAATTCTTAATACTTGGGATCATATTTCTGAAATTTTAAAGAAAATGGTGAACTTGAATTTGATGTACCAGCTTGATTACATCATATTCTTATCATTTAATCTCCAAAATTATTCCTGAAGATTTTTTGCTCTGGGCATTTTAAATATTGCAAGTCGTGTCACTATGATGTGTAGGAGTAAGACATTATTTTATGAGAAACCTCAGTCAAACTAAGCCAGATTTCAGCAAAAGTAGGAATTCAGCCTTTTCTTTATCAATTGACAGGACATCCAGCTTTGTCATGATTGGTACAATATTATGATTATAATTTTACTTCGGTGAAAGCTGCACTTTGAAATTTGGATTAGTTTTGATGGGTAAATTATTAGTGATAAATAGCAAATGCTTTAGATTAGTTTTAAGCAATTAAAGTGAAATATAGCTGGTGATATTTACAAAGAGGGTTACATGTTTTCAGCTTTGAGCATGTAGCACAGCTGTTTATATTGTATAGGGGGAGGAGGTCACAAGCTTATTTGAAACATAGTGTCAACAATAGATATTTGTTACATTTCAGTTTTTCATAGAGTATTTGAATTCCAGTTTACATAATTTGAAAAGTATGTCCATGATTTTTTTTTACAAGTTTGTGTTGGGTCATAAATTGAACATAATGTTCTGTAACTGATTCACAAATCATTAACCAAAGTGTCATCTTCGAATTGTTTGCAGGTATGAATTGGAATATCCAGTAAAAAGGAAATTCTTTTGTATTGGATACTTTATCTCCACTAACAAGGTCTGTAGGTTAGACTGTGAAATTTTCTTGCACATTTGTGCTTTTGATTTATTTTTTTACTAGCTAACATTACAGTACATTTAGCATATACAGTCATGTTCCGATTAACGTCCGACCGAACAACGTCCGATCGCATTTATGTCCGTCCCCAAAATAGCGCCTGCTGGACCACCACTCCACGACCCTGGCGGAGACACGATGATCCTCCCCATCCTGGTCAGATATTGTGTGTTAAAGGAATATGCCTCCTTACTTAGGCTTTATTTAACAGTTGCCTACAGGTGAAATGTTAACCTACATCTATTGAGGATAAAATCTTTCACCTATTAATTGACAATAACACATTTGCTGTAATCAGACATATCTAGTTACCTCAACAATTGAACCCCATGTTGCAATTGAGTTATTCTGTGGCATTACTAAGAATAACTAAGTCTCTGGTGCACTCTAAGATTAAGAGAAAAGCGGAGGACTCAGGTCCTGATGTGAGAGAAAAGCGGACTCGTATGATGAGGACCAAATAAAAAAAAAGCATACATGTTTTGTGGACTACAGTATTAAGCGTACCCTTTTCATCACTTTGTAATAAACCTAGCCATGCCTATGTGTGTTTATGATATTTACCATAACATTATATATATATATTTAGTGGGTCTAAATGGTCGTAAAATGGGAAACTTGGGGTTGGGTCTTGGTTGCCTGGAACCAATTAGAATAAATCCCATAGGTTCTGTACTTTCGTTATCGGCGGGATCCCAATTAGTAGCGATAACCAAGGGATGACTGTACTGTAATGTATATACTTGTGACACTGGCCAGTTGCTTCTGGTGTTATGGTACAGGGGTACCAAGTGACAGCACTAGGATCCCACTTCCCCTATCAAGGAATAAACAATTGAAATTGAAATTGAATTGCAAATATAGCTTGTTTATACAGGTATTCAAATAAATTACTATCTTACTTGTAAGTTATATTCACCCAGGTCGTTTGGGTGGCAAATTATGAGAAGAGCTTAGTCACTCTTAAGTAATGATAAATAAACCGCGCAGGCTTTCGAGCCAACTGTCAAATCTTATCTCAAATAAATAAAGACATTCTGTCACCTCACCTCTCCCACCCCGTTTCCCCCCTTCCACTCTCGGCTGGTTACCTCCCTCCCTCCCTCCCTCCCTCGTGTTCCCAGACAAAAGATTGGTGATTTCTTTGTTTATTTTATATAATATCTCAGACTAAAGTTAGGATAATATAATTTGCATTGCTGAAATCCTTGCAAGACAGAGATTAATTTAAATATAAGCATCATATATTTTGCTCAAGATATAAAAAATGTAGTACATTAGTGTACAGTACTGTAGTACATTTTATAAAAAGTTTTTCAACTAATTTTGGGTAGATTTACAAAAATTTCTTCATTTATTTTCATCCATTTACATGCACACACCATACTAAAAGAAATGTAAAAGAAATAATGACCTTAGTGCAAAGCTGGAGTGCACATGTACTAATTTGATTATGGTACTAAAATTGTTATGTCTAGTGCGAATTACAACATGTTTATATTAAAATAAATCAGTATCTTACAAGAATCCCAGCAATCTTAATTATATTCTCCCAGGTCATATCACTGGCATTTTAAAGTGAGTGAAGCTTAGTAGGACTGTTAAATAAACACACACAGACCTTCCCCTCAAACTTATCACCTCAACCCCCCACCCCTAATCTGCTCAGCTGGGGTTTATTTGGAGTTTACAGTTTTATCTTGTATAATATCTCAGACTAAAGTTAGGAGATTATAATTTGCATTGCTGGAATCCTTGCAAGACAGCCAATAATTTGAATATAAGCGTCATATATTTTGCTCAAGAGATAAAATTGTTGTACATTAGTGTACAGTACTGTAGTACATTTATAATATAAAATTTTTCAACTGCATTTTTGGGTAGATTTACATAAATTTCTTCATTTATTTTCATCCATTTGCATGCACACACCATACTAAAAGCATAAAAGAAATAAAAGACTTTAGTGCAAAGCTGGAGTGCACATGTACAGGTTGACCATCAAAAATCCGGCAACCGATAAACCCCGGAACCTTCAGTTTTCCGGCATGGATTTTTGTGGCGCATTTTCAAATATTTCTTTGTTTATTTAATGAAGATATATGTTTTAGCTCATAAAATTCATACAAATTACCCAGCCAGAATATAATTTACATTGCTGGAATTCTTACAATTTGATGATCATTTTGAATATAAACATCATAGATTTTCCATTAGACATACAAATTTTAGAGCTAATGTTTACTCTGAGTAAATATGTTATCTTTTGTGCAAAATATATGACATTTATATTCAAAATATTCCTGGTCTTACAAGGAATCAGCAATGTCAATTATATTATCTAACTTAGTCTGAGGTATTATTTATTACTAAAAAGGTAAATACAGTCAATCCTCGCCTTCTGGCGGTCCCATTCAGCGTTTCCACGTTCTGTGGTACCCTGCGAAACGAGAATGCTTACTTTCCGCGTGCGTGTACTTGCTACTTGGGAGGCGGTAGCGAGGCAAGTGTGTACAAGATCGCCCAGTCATCAAAACATTACGAGTTCTTCACCGCCACCCACCACAGCCGGCCCAAGTCAGTGATAGTGATAATTATAGTGAGGATATGGACTTATATGGACTTTGAGGTTTGACAAAGAGGCCCTGCAAGCCTCTGTGGTGGATAGTGATACAATTGATACAAGTGATACAGGTGAGGGCCAATAATCTGCCCTCTGCCTCGGAACAACCCCATCCCGTGTGCCCAGCCATCTTTTCTACAAATGTAAGTGTTAAAAAACCTAATATTATTGATATTTCTCTTAATTATTAATTGTGTGTGCATACCATCATAAAATTAAGAAGTTATTTTTACTACAACATAGGTATTGTGTCGAAAAGGTGGAGTTTGGGGGTCGGCCGGTCTCTATTTCAATTAATCCCATATGTTATGTTGTTCACTTTACGCGTTTCTCACTTCCTTGGGCCGCCGTGGGTTGAATTAACCGCGTAAAGTGAGGGTTCACTGTATTCTGGTTTTCCCACACATTTATCTGGTAGGGAGGGTTGGTGGGGGTGGGTGGGACGACCGACCATCTGGCAAGGTGTGAAGAATATTTTTTTTTCTTAACTGAAGATATTTGTTTTAGTTCATAAAATTCATACAAATTACCCGGCCAGAATATAATTTACATTGCTGGAATTCTTACAATTTGATGATCATTTTGAATATAAACATCATAGATTTTGCATTAGACATACAAATTTTAGATCTAATGTTTACTCTTGAGTAAATATGTTATGTTTTGTGCAAAATATATGACATTTATATTCAAAATGTTCCTGGTCTTACAAGGAATCCAGCAATGTCATTATATTATCCTAACTTTAGTCTGAGGTATTATTTCTTACTAAAAGTTAAAATTAGTTTTTCATAACATTCTCTGGTAGGGAGAAGGTGGGGGAGGTTGGGACCGACCGACCATCTGGCTGGTTTGGAAGAGGGGAGCAAGTTCGAGTACTTTGACAGATAGTGTAATGAAGAATATTTTTTTATTATTAACTGAAGATATTTGTTTTAGCTCAAAAATTCATACAAATTACTGGACCAGAATATAATTTACATTGCTGGAATTCTTACAATATGATGATCATTTTGAATATAAACATCATGGATTTTGCATTAGACATACAAATTTTAGATCTAATGTAATAATTTGGTTTACACAAAGCAAGTATTTTATCTTTTGTGCAAAATATATGAAATTTACATTCAAAATATTCCGACCTGCAAAGGAATCCAAATGTCAATTATATTATCTAACAGTCTGAGGTATTATTTATTACTAAGCGTTAAAATCTAGTGTTTCACAATCATTTCTCCAGAGGTAGGGGCCAGTGAGCTGGGAAGAGGATTAGAGTCTATTATATTTGAATGGACATTAACCTGGCGACTGTATTTCTCTTAAATATTAATTGTGTGAGCATACCATCATAAAATTTAGATGTTATTTTTACTACAACATAGGTATTGTGTCGGAAAAAGTGGAGTTTGGGGATCAGACAGTCTCTATTGGAATTAATCCCATATGTTATGTTGTTCCATTCATGATTTCACTTTCATGGTGCCTGTGAGTTCAATTGACAGCGTAAATGGGGTACTACTGTGTGTGTGTGTGTGTGTGTGTGTGTGTGTGTGTGTGTGTGTGTGTGTGTGTGTGTGTGTGTGTGTGTGTGTGTGTGTGTGTGTGTGTGTGTGTGTGTGTGTGTGTGTGTGTGTGTGTGTGTGTGTGTGTGTGTGTGTGTGTGTGTGTGTGTGTGTGTGTGTGTGTGTGTGTGTGTGTGTGTGTGTGTGTGTGTGTGTGTGTGTGTGTGTGTGTGTGTGTGTGTGTGTGTGTGTGTGTGTGTGTGTGTGTGTGTGTGTGTGTGTGTGTGTGTGTGTGTGTGTGTGTGTGTGTGTGTGTGTGTGTGTGTGTGTGTGTGTGTGTGTGTGTGTGTGTGTGTGTGTGTGTGTGTGTGTGTGTGTGTGTGTGTGTGTGTGTGTGTGTGTGTGTGTGTGTGTGTGTGTGTGTGTGTGTGTGTGTGTGTGTGTGTGTGTGTGTGTGTGTGTGTGTGTGTGTGTGTGTGTGTGTGTGTGTGTGTGTGTGTGTGTGTGTGTGTGTGTGTGTGTGTGTGTGTGTGTGTGTGTGTGTGTGTGTGTGTGTGTGTGTGTGTGTGTGTGTGTGTGTGTGTGTGTGTGTGTGTGTGTGTGTGTGTGTGTGTGTGTGTGTGTGTGTGTGTGTGTGTGTGTGTGTGTGTGTGTGTGTGTGTGTGTGTGTGTGTGTGTGTGTGTGTGTGTGTGTGTGTGTGTGTGTGTGTGTGTGTGTGTGTGTGTGTGTGTGTGTGTGTGTGTGTGTGTGTGTGTGTGTGTGTGTGTGTGTGTGTGTGTGTGTGTGTGTGTGTGTGTGTGTGTGTGTGTGTGTGTGTGTGTGTGTGTGTGTGTGTGTGTGTGTGTGTGTGTGTGTGTGTGTGTGTGTGTGTGTGTGTGTGTGTGTGTGTGTGTGTGTGTGTGTGTGTGTGTGTGTGTGTGTGTGTGTGTGTGTGTGTGTGTGTGTGTGTGTGTGTGTGTGTGTGTGTGTGTGTGTGTGTGTGTGTGTGTGTGTGTGTGTGTGTGTGTGTGTGTGTGTGTGTGTGTGTGTGTGTGTGTGTGTGTGTGTGTGTGTGTGTGTGTGTTATATACGGTATATATATATTTTTTTTTGGGGGGTGGGTGGGGGTTATCATGTTTTCCCATATATAGCCAGCGAATAGCGCTCGGGAAAGTTGTGTCTACAATTTCTGGTCATTCTTTGGGCTCCAAATGGAGGGAGTGACAGGCTCATTAATTAAATTTCAGGCAATCCAAAAGTGTTAAAGTGATCCCAGGTGACTATTAGGTGGTCACAATGATGCCAGGTTTCTCAAGCTATTCACTCCAACTGTCTCAGATGCACAAAATAATGTCGAGCACCACATTTGCTCATAGTATACACTGATGGCTCTGTTTCTTTTTCTGTGCTGTAAATCTTTTATATCCATTAAACTTGGAAAGATGATCAGCAAAATACGGCAAAGGGTTGATGGCATCTTTCTTTTGTTGGTATGTTCTCCAAATGTCTTTTCATTCCATAAATAATTGGGAAACTTAGTCAAGTTTAAGTAGATAATTATGATGAAATAGCATATTTTAACTACAGAAACTGATGCACACTGTTTTCTAAGCCATGAATTATATTTATAGGTGGTACTTTATGTCCCAAATTCATTGGAGAAATGTTCTACTTAATATTTTTCAGTTAACATTTTGATGAGGGGCTGCAACCTAAGACAATTGCATTTATACAATCAGTGAAAACAAATTTAATTAAAACTGGAATTCAAATTTTGATTTTTTTTAGAAATGTATATACTCCCCTCTCCCCCTTTTGTTTAATCCAACCACATTTTTTCATCCTTATACTTGTCATACAGTATATGTATTTTTTATGGAAGATTGTCACTACAACTGATACAATTCTTCAGTTATTTCCCACATTAATGGCCTGATTACTTTCAGTGGTAAAAAACTGGTGTGAGATATATATACAGTAGTGATAAGAATATGAATCCTTAGGTATTTGTAATTTTTATTTTGCATGTCATATTGATGAACGGTAGGTAGGATCAGTTATGGCTATGATCCTGGAGCTAACAAAAAAGTGCTTTAGTTTATTGACTCTATCTTTTAAGTAGTGTTTGGGGCCTCCTCCTATCAGTTAACACATTTGGCTCATGAATTGTTCATGTTCGTGGTGTAATGGTGAAGCATCAGTATTGTCCAAGTTATTGTGGTAAATACAACTTCTTTATATATATATATATATATATATATATATATATATATATATATATATATATATATATATATATATATTTATATACATATATATGAACATTATTGGAATTAGAGCAATGCAGTAACTATATTTCATATTTAAAGAAATACTCTTTATATGCAACAAAATGTGAACATAATTTTAGTTAAAAATGTTGTAATTTCCTCAATAACCTGGTTTAATTCAGAGAGAGGGAGAGAGTAGGGTGTTCTCCACTCTATATAAGATCTTTCCCTCTCTTTTGTCTCTCTCTCCTTGGGATTAACAGGTGATTTTGGGCTTTCAGCTGCTCGCAGACTGTCCACACACCCCAGCCAACACAACCAGATTTTTTCCTATTACAGTACTTAGCTTTTAGTATTGGGTAAATTATGGACTTAGGAAAATTTAAATGGAAGCAAACAGGAAAACTAGTTGGCAGGCATGATTGAATGTGCACAGTGCTGTTTATAATGCAAGAATTAGGTAGGATTCTGTGTTTTATTAATTTATTTTAACTGTACAGGTTTTTTTCTGGCACGAAGAACTTGCCTATAGTGGTGTTGTCAACCTTAATGCAGTTTTATATAACTGACATTTTGTTGATGAACAGTAGATAGTTGTTCTTAAAAAAATAGTAACTTGGTGAATCCTGATAATTTAATTGCAGATGATGATAAATATTTAAATTACAGTTATGATGTTATGATTATGAAGAGCTACTATTATTAGTACAGCATGTCCTTAAAATTCGCCGGGGTTAGGTTCTCAAAATGGCCGCAAATAGCCAAATCCACGAATAACATTTGCTAACCGGGGGGTTATATATTTTTACTCGTGCGCAAAGAAATGTATATTCCCTTTATGTGTTGTGTTTGCCCTTAGGACAATTATTTCTTTTACCTGTATTGTATATATGTGTGTTGTGTGTAGACACACACAACACACATACAATACTCTACAGGTAAAAGAAATTACTGTCTCTAGGATGAATGGCTCCCTGTCCCTGCCGCAAAAATGCCAGCAACCTTAAAACTACCCACAGACATTCTTGGGTACATCCAGGGTGTCATCCATGAAATAAAAATCTGCGAAGTGTCAGGGCATGCTGCATATGCATTAGTCTTAAATTCTTTTCAACTGAAGACAGTTAAATATTTTGCTAGTGTGCCTAGTTGTGAAGACAAACCACACAGTGGCTAGCAGTAATGTTCTGTTAAAATTAAAAAATAAAGTAAATTTAGATAAACTATTCAGGAATACTTTGGTAAAAAATGGTGTTCCTAACTTGATTAGAACTGATATTATAGACTGGTATAAACATTTCTTCCATTTTTTTTCCATAAAAGGATGGAGTCCTAATCAGTATATCATGTCAAAATATTCCGTTTAAGTATCTTTTAATGACAAAATCTTGTAGAGAATTTATTCAGGATCATATTGGTACCAAATTTATCTTTTGAACACAATTAGAACATGTTGTGGATAAAAGTTTATACACTTTCGTTAACCATAAATATTTTTTGCTTGTGACCATGGCCTAATGTAATGGGAGAGTAATATTCCCTTTGGACAATTATTTCTTTTACCTGTATTGTAAATATGTGTGTGTGTGTGCGTGTGTGCAAAACCCATACGTACAAATAAACAATAATGGGAAAATATTCTCACAAATAATCAGAAATAAATTTATTAATTATATGAGTGTCTACCCTCAAGTCCGTGCTTTATTAATAAAGTAATAAAGCACGGACTTGAGAGTAGACTCACATTTTTTATAAATATGTTTGATTGTATATATGTATTGTATTGCATATGTGTGTGTGTGTGTCTACACACACACACACATTTACAATACAAGTAAAGGAAATAACCATCTCTAGAATGAATGGCTTCCTGTCCCAGCCACGAAAATGCCAGCAACTTTAAAACTATCCACAGACATTCTTGGGTACATCTAGAGTGTCATCCACGAATAATAGAGGAATGCATTGTTATAATATATCCACAACTTTTATGGTTTCTTTCATAAATATACATTGCAGTGCTTAGCCTCACATTAGGAATATTTTTGAGATTTAAATTGAGATAGTAATAGAAGTACCCTTGATTTTAAGACCGTGAAATTATATTTCGCAAATTATCGTGACTCTACTGTATACTCCTGCAGTATAACTTTTGATTTAACTTGATTTATTGATTTTGTAATTATTTTCTTAAAAAAAGGTGCTATCTACTCTGATAATATAGAATCCGATGCCTTAGTATCGGAAATGGGTATCAGAATCAAAGGTAAGGTTCCTGCTTTAATTCTTAAGTGAAAAGGTAAGCTGTTGAATCCTTAGTTCTGTCTTTTCCAACTGTAAATTTATTTGGAAAAATAGTATAATCCAATTGCTATTATAGTGTAGAATTAGGTTAAATCAGGATCTGTTTGTCAATGGTTTCAGGTATTGTGGATTATAGGTATCATTAGTGAATGATGTGCACTTCTCTCTCCTAAGCTTAAATATTTTAAGTTTGGTAGGTAATGATTGGGATGGAGGGAACAAACTATATTGTGTTGTGTTGGCTGGTGGTGAGAGTGTGATGGCAGCGTGGTGGCAGCATGGGTTGTGGTGGGGCTGTATTGTGTTCACGTGTCTCCCTCTCACCCTCACGTAGGAAGAGAAGCGGGCAGGTATGCTTCGATACCAGCAGGCTCCTCGAGCCTCCCCGCAAAGGGCCCGGGCTCCTGCCCCGGCTCCACCCCCCCAGCGCGTGGAGTCTCCACCCGTGAGTACTGCACCTTCACGCCTCTCTCAACTTGTGCCTGCCTGCCTGGACCATTTCTACTCACCGGCGATGTGTTTAGACACACAGGTGCAACCCGCCTCTACTGTGTCATTGCCAGACCTGGATTATTCTATATACAATAGGATCAGCCACTTCACTACTGCTGTCAAGATCAACATTTGAAATCTTAAATCACACTTTAGCGGTAAGAGCTGAATAAATCATCACTATGTGTTTGTTTGCAGGAGGAGCGTCGAATGAAGATGGCGCGTTACAACAGCCAAGTTAATGCTGCTGCTGCAGCAATGGCTATGGGTGGGATGATTACCCATCATGCAGGGGTGCGGTCCGGTCACCCTGGTGTGGTGGTTGAGGCCCCCCCTATGGTGTCTTCCATAGGCCCCACCATGGTAACCACCATGTCTCCAGCTATGGTGCACGCAGGGCATATGGCTATACCAGTATCCCTACCAGCCATTATGCGGCCAAACATGCAGCCAATAATGACGCCTCAGCCCATGGTGTCAGCTGCTGTACCAGCTGTTCCTACAATGCCAACAGGCATGCCACCCCTCCCATTAGGAGGTATGAGACCACCCATAGGTCTACAACAAGGTAAGTAATCCTTTTTCTTCACCTGTACCTCACCCCCTATGTTGTCCCCTAAATATTGGTAAGTATGGCACGTTCCAGAAGACCTTGTTGACAGCTCATCATATAGTCCTCTCCAACTCCTAAATGTTTTATTTATCACTATGCCTATGAGTGCATCGATAATATTGTGGTTATACTGTACCTGTATTTACAGTGTGAAACATTGACACTGGTCAGTTTTTGTACAGAGTAATTATAATTGTTCAACAAATTCCTCGCTTGTAAAGGACTGCTCTATTAAAGTCACCCTGCTAAAATTTTGTCTCCTATTGTAAATCAATAAAAAGAATATTTTAAAGTAACTACAAGTCCATAATAACAATGAAAGTATCATATGGTTGTGCATATGGATACCAAATTTGTAAATAAAGCGGTTGGAAAGTTGTCAAAACTTCTTTTTTCGATAGGTCGGCAAAAGAGTTTAAGCCTGCTTAATTCCCTATTGTGTTGAGTATTACATTGAAAATTGTAAACTCAGTTGTAAATCTATATACAATATTCTGTACAGTGGAGCCACGATAATTTGCAGGTTAGGTACCAGAAGACAGTGAATTATGATATTGTGAATTACTATAGTTCAATTGATTTACATGGAAATAATGAGTTAGGCTCCATAGGTCAAAAAAATATTCACAAACTATTCCAAAACTACTTTAATTAACACAAAATAGCATACATAATACAAAAAAATACAGTACAGGGGTCCTCATTATCCAACTATTCATTATTCATGAATCCGCAGCTACGAGCCCAAATTATTGGAGAACTTAAGGTAAAAATTCCCCGAACCTACGAGGATTCTACGGATGAAATCCATCAGTCAAGAGCATAAGCATTTAAATTTCCCGCCCGCCTCCCATTCTCTCAAATTTCGTCCTTCTCGCCCGCGTCACGCATGTGCACTAACAGTCGCTCGCATCCCCAATCATTTGTTTTGAAAGTGCCCCAAGGATATTGGGGAATTTGTTGTGCCTTTGGTGACACTGCTTGAATTTTTTGTAGCAGCTTTTCCCAACTGAAGCAAGGTCCTTCTGGTGTAAGGCCACACCTCACAGAGATGATGAGATGGCAGTAGACAATCCACTTAGTCTTGCCTCTCTCTCATACTCCTCCCAACATCCACCTTCATCCGTCCAGTCAAGCCCAACATCTCTACTTTTGAAGGTAAGCTAATAAAAACCATTGATATGTTATTTATTTTTAAAACTTTTTAATAATGTCTCGATGAACCACTTTCACTGAAATGAGTATGCGAATGCGTGAGTGCACAGTTGCCCGACCTGATGGTTAGGTAAGCGGCGTCGCTTTAACACACCGACCCCAAGCAACTTTAAATACCTTAAATAAGTTATGAGGTTAAATTTCGTAAAATAATGTGTAATCAAATGTTTAACAATTGTTTCTAAGATATATAAGTGCTAAAAGATATAAAATTTAACTTTTTCAGTGTCACCTACAGTGAGATTGTCTCAATTAGACCCTATTCCTATAATTCTGAAGGGAATAAATTCACCTTTATCCGTGGAATCACTCCGATTTTTTCGGGTCCCTATTGAGCTCGGATAACGAGGACCTTCTGTAACACATACAGTACAGTAGATATTGTACAAAAATTAGTTTTATATAAACAGCTCCCTGCTCATAATCATCGTCTGTGTGACGCCAATACGTCAACATCGAGACAGGCACTGGCATGGGCTAGCTGGTCAGCTATTCATGTTTTGACGTAATCAAAGCACCGGGAATTTATTATGACAGTAACTAATCTGGGGTTCAGTGTGTTTTTGTTTTTCTGGAAAAATGAACCTAAATAATGTGGGAATTAGGGTGAAATTGCATACTGTCGTTTTAACGAAATGGAGGATGGAATTTTCTGCTCAGCCCAACCGTCTTACCTCCCATCTCTCCCACACAGAATTCAGTTCCCTCTCGTCATTTTTATTATATAGTTTCATATTACCTATTCTTTATTTCTAATTTGAAATGATATTTCTACAACTGTTATGGTTTCTTGTGTAAATAAACACTGTGGCAGCCCCCACTTATCCATGAATTTTGAATAATTGACTCCATAATTTAAAAAAAAGGTAATAGAAATATATACTGTATCCATGAATTTAAGAATGTGAATTTGTATTTGGGGAATTTTTGCACCTCCACTGTAGTGTACCTTACACATAGGTAGAAGCTTATAACCCAATATTTTTCTGAGGTAAATTATTAGACAATTGATTAGTTCAAGTAGGAATCTCATTGGATACAGAGAAATAATCTGCATTAAAAAGTATTGGCTACTTTGTTTCTTTATGTACTGATATTAAGAAACTGTTTTAATTAGTTACACTGGTAGTATTAAAACCCTGCAGCTGTATATTACATTGTGCGATGTTTATTAATGGGAACAGCATAGTCAATATGTCAGGGCACTACAGTTTGTCAGGTATGGACTTCATACTGAACAAAAAAATTTCAGATTCTACATTGTGCAGTTTATTTTACCATACTTTTGTAATATATTTTCAATTTGGTAGGAGAAATAGACTGATCCTGAAAATTTAATTTTGTGACCGAGTCAATGACAAACAAACTCTTGAATTGTACACATCAAATCTCTGGGTTACATCCCTGGCTTAACCATTGACATTTATGGATGGCATTAATTAAGCATTTACTACAGCTTTCCCATTACAGCCATGCTTCTGATAAAGGTATATTAATGGGAAGAGTTACCATTGAAGGCTAGTGAAGAGGTGATCTAGTCCATGTACCACAGTAGCCTGCACAACCACTCCACTCACAGTTTACCATTGGCTATATCGGAATTTTTGTTAACAACCTCATTCCTATCAAATTTAGTTATAAATCCTAAGGGAAATGGAAGGTTACAAGCATTCTTGTTACTGAATATCACATTGTGATATACAGGAACATTCCATAACTAGAATGTCAGAATGAAGGAGACTCATTATTTTTTAATTCGCCTTGGAAGGAAGTGGAAAAAGAAAGCTTTAAATGCTACTGTAACCTACACCCCAGAAAGAGAAGAAACATAACCTAACCCGCTCTCCACAATCTGCACGCTTACTCCCCGCAGGCGTAAAAAATTTGTATTCTATGTTTTTGACCTTATGATAATAATTTTCCTCCTTTTTTTTGTACATTCTCTATGAATTGTGTTTGCATGTAACAGTTAAAAAAAAAAGTTGAATAAAAATATGTACATATCCATTATCTACCAGAAATTACGAGTTAAAAAATAACGATAACACAGCTTGGCCTGGTAGGAGGAGAGTTAGGGGGTGTAGCTACAGGGATAATCAACTTGGTGATCTGCCAAGTCCATACACACATTCATTTCACACATACATACCTATGCTCTTCATATTTGTTATTTTATGGCAACATGTTTTTCAATACAGGTATTCCTCGACATACGACCGCCACAGTCGTATAAAATATTTTTCAAATTACGTATTTTCGAATCTCGACGTTGGTGATCGCGCTGTGTACTGACAAATTTTTTTTTGTAATTCCCTTTAAAATGGCTGGCAAGCGTAAATGGCTGGCAAGCGTAAAAGTGAGAGGTATTGTTGTGCTGAGAAGAAAAAGAGACACCCATTTTAGATTTTCTATGTATATTTTTAGCATTTTCGACTTGCAACTTACGACCTGGTCGTCGGTCCCTAACCCCGTCGTAAATCGAGAACTGACTGTATACAGTACAGGTGCACTCCATATAATGCAATAACATAAAAACAATATAAAAGAACAGTGTGTGTGAGTGAGTGTGCATGCATGCATGAGTGAGCATGTGTGTGTGTACAACATTTGTAATTGAGTGTAAGCATTTAAACTAGCATTCATCATTGCCATGTGAAGAATTCTAGAATACTTGGCAGTTTGGAAGTGCAGGTACAGGCATGAGTGATCGTTTCCCATGCATACGCCATGTGAACAGTCCAATTGAACTTCATTAATTTCTAAACCGCACGGAAAAAGAGAGAGAGAAAAGTGAAGTTTGCCTTACATTGAAATGTGAGAGCTGTGGCTAGCTCGCCCTGTTTGAAATACTGTAGGGTATCATCATTATTCATTTGCTTATAAGTGGGGTGTTCTTGGCGAATATCGAATAGGGGTGTTAAAATGTCTATTGCTGATAAGTGGGGTTGTAAATAACGAGGTATTCCTGTACAGTATTACCTCGCCAGTTGCCGGAGCTAGGTTCCTGAAAAACCCCGTTGTTGGCAAATCCATGTTTGGCAAGACTAAAGGCTTTTGGGTATTAGGGGATTAGGTTCCATGGCTGTAGATAACACTCATCAAAGCCAAACTAAGTTGCCTGTTCCTTTATTAAACAATACCTGTAGTGTACATTTAATTAAATATAAGTCAAAAGTATATAAAGTAGCTTAATATAAATTAAATAGTAATGTAAATTTTACAGTACAGTACAGGGTTATTTATCTTTGACAATGGTGGATGAGGAACAGGGAGCAGAGGTCCATAGCACTTCCCACTGATGCTATACTCTCCTCACACACTAGTCTATCAAGCACTTCAACTTCTTTTCTAATATCATTTTGTTCCTTACCCTTTTCACATTCTTCTCACCTTTAACACTAAATGAATGCTTAGGGCCTATAGTTAAGGGACAAGTCAATGTTATTACAGTAGAAAATAAGTGAGAGACTACAGAGCAGTACAGTACATTAGCATGCTATGAGATCACAACACTGAGAGGGTGTGGAGAGCAGTGGCGGGAGATGGGATGTTGCGCGGAAGGATACATTAAACCACGCTAATTTGCGGATACGTTAAACTAAATGCCGTGTTTGGTGAAAGGGTATACGAAGTGAAAACAATGGATACATGGAATCTGCAGTTTGTGAGTGTCTGCTGAGAATTCTTCACCAGATACACCAAAGTACAATAATTCTGCTTAAATCTAATGCGAGACAAAAGCACTTTTAAGAAAATCTTGTGTGTTCTTATACGGATCCCTGGGAGATCCTCTCAAACACTGGCAATATTGGCACTTCAAATCTGTGCAGACTGACCCAAAGGCGAAGTAAGACTGTCAAGGGATTATATAAATTTAAAGTGAGAGGTGGCCAACTTCATCCTACCCTGCAGATGGCTATTCACTCTGATTTCTTCCAATCCCCTTAAAGTTCTAAAAAGCCAATAGCATTTAGGGAAGAGTCCACTGACTCTTAATTAAAAAAAGGGACTTTAAAAAAAATGCACTCAAAGAAAGTTGCCAACAGAACATAAAAGAACCACCGTACCCTTGGACGCCTTGTATAATTTCTGAAATCCCCCAACAGTGGACTCATTGCTAAAAGAAGCATTAGACTCTTCCCTTAAAAGCTAATTTAAAAGAAATCCTTGTGGAAATCACAGGTTTAGGATCCAATCGTTACCCGATGGCAGGTGAAAGCTCCATAAAAAAGAATCTATCACCCTTAAACCTTGACCTCTTCCACACCCTCTTATAGATAACTGAGGATTTGCAGAGGTCATACTTCTCTGATACCAGTTCCCAGATTTTTTAGGAACTTAAGGCAAAGAAAGAACCAATGAATGAGCAAGCCCTAGACCAGGGGTTCCCAAGCATTTTCCAGTGTGACCCTATCTAGTGCTGTTGGCTATACAGTGCGACCCCAAGTCATTACATTATAAAGATTAGTAGAATAAATATGGACATATTTTTACATGTATTTAACTGTAAAAACAAATCAATAAAATAGATAACATAATTGAGGAGTGTAAAAGCAAACACTGGCAGAAACAGGTTATAACTCTCTCATGATTGTCATTTAATGTTTTTTACCCGGGGGTATAATTACGTGGTTAAGCAACATAAAATACAGTACAGTTTTCTTAGCTACAATTCTGTCATATTTCATATATGTAACGTGTGCATTATCATTTAATTAATCTTAATTCACGTTACATCAGTCTTAATTAATATGTATAATGTGTGCATTATCATTTAATAAATTTTCTGTTAACTGGGGGTATAATTATGTGGTTAAACAGCATACGCTACAACTGTGTCATATTTTATGACGTGTATATCATCATTTGATTAATTATCTATACCTGGGGGTATGAGGTTAAGCAACATAGCACGCAATAATTTTTTACACCAGAATGTTGAAAGCTCGATTTATAACAGTTGAATGTCTCTGATAAAGTAATCCCAAACTTTGCTGTCATCATAAATGCCAAAATTCACCCTTGCCCTTGCCTCATTTTCAGCCTATAATTCTGACATTTCGAGTGCAAAAGACTCGGTAAGCAACTAATTGAAATTTGCCATTTTCTGTGCGCATCCGTGGGAAGTAGAGTGAACCGAGCTGAGAACAGTTAAATGGTATACAATATATAGGAGTGTGGAAGTTATGTTGTGAAACATGTCACAGGGCGAGGAGAGTAACTGCATTAATCCCTTGACCATAATTTATGGACCCGACTTAATGAGACAGCACCTGTCGGCCTTGTCCTTCAGTCCTTGACACCTTGAGTAAAATGAAAGAAAAAATCACATGTGACCGCTGCAAGACCCAGGTGACCCCATGACCTCTATGCATCTTGCGACCCTGTTTTTGGGAACTGCTGCCCTAGACGATTGGAAAACAAAAGTGAAAGTGGGTCCCAAAGGCATGACTGCCAGTCAGGAATATTGTAGATACAGCACACTATACAGTAAAGCGTCAAATAATGACGGTAATGTGTCCTCCAATATTGCAGTGTAAGGGGAATCGTCATATCGTGAATCATTAATTACCATTAAAATAAAGCATTAATAATGAGATGCATTCCCTAATGTGACCTTTTCATATCTTTTGTGTGGCTTTTCACCCTCTTTTCCTCCCAAAACAATACAATTTCTGAAAAATGAAAACTATATTCTTTAAATAATGTTTATGAATGCTCCTTGTACAATATAAATCAATAAATAATAATAAGATCACACAAGAGGAGATAGACGTCATTGTTGTTGTCAGTGTGTAAACACTGACAATAATGTCAGTTATCCATCTGAAACTGAGGAAAATAAGACCCTGGTTGATGATGTAGTAAAATTAATGTAAACAAAAATGTATGTTTTAATTAATGCTGTTTAATGTACAGTAAAAGAAACCACTGATGTTAAAGAAAAAAAAAGTGATAGTCGAACAGCAATGTATACTTGCGCCCTCAAGGAAACATTGTGTCATTTATCTTATTAAGAATATGTACAAAAGATTCATTATTGTTTATTACTGAATATGTAGTTGATTGAATTAAGGTTTATGTATGTGAAATGAACAATGCAATTCATTAATAATATGTAGAATATTAAAACACACAAGAGGAGATGAGACAGCATCGTTTTCGTAAGTGTTTACAACCGCCGTGAGTCCGTAACAAAGGTTCTACATAAGAAACTCAAGAAAATAAGACCCTGGTTGTAGCTGTAGTAAAATTAATGTAAAAAATTAATATGTATGTTTTAAGTAAAGGTTATTTAATGTTAATAAATGGAACAATAGAAGTAGCTAACCATTATTGGTAAAGAAAAAACTAAATGGATTTGGGAACGCCAACGTGTGTAAGTGCGTACATGTGAAAACATCATAATTTCTCTGCATAAGAATATGAAAGCACCACTTATTACTGTTTATATATGTTTTAAATAATACTTACTAATGTAAAAAAAAAACTCTACTCACCAATGGTGGTAAAGTCTTAAACATAGGGACAGCCAATGAATGTTGTTGTGCTAGTTTTTACTCAGATGACGACGTCATCAGGTTCAACTCTGGCTGAAGTTGTAGCTTTCCTTGGAGATGTAAGTAGCTGTTGCTGAAACTGTTATTAAACCTGTAGTTGTTGCTGAAGCTGCTACCAATACTGAATTTGATGGTGTAGCTGAAGTTGATGGTTTAGACCTTCGAATAATAAAGCTGTCGAAAGAACCTTGCACAGCTGCTTTCTTTTCTGATTATACATCTTTATGTAGAGGTCTTATGAGTTTTTCACGTCCCTGTTAATTTTAATGTTTCGTTCTGTTATTGGATCCACTTCAGAAAATATGTTCATTGCTTGCTCCATATAATATCCACAAACCTCTCACCTTCTTCATATCGTTTTAACACATCTTGTTTCTTTGTTTCTCGACTAAGCTTATACATCTTCTTTTAGCTTTTGATCCAGCACTACCATCATTTGCTCTTTAGCTAATGTTAAATAGGGACACAAAAATGTTCTAAGAAACCTGAGAAAGTTTTTCTCCTTTTCCTGGTAAGGTGCGTGAAAACAAATGGCCGCCAGCTGCGACTGTTTATACTAGTGATGCTGGCGTCACCACTAACAAGCCCGGCAGCCTCCATGCACAAGGTTTTTTTTTTTTTTTTAATAATAATACATATCGGGATTTAGTTATTATTTATATGAAAGTGTAATTTTATTTTATTTTTAGTCTATTTCCGTTGTAAATATGAAGAAAATAATGGTGTAAATTGAATTGGGTCCTAAATTAACCAGGGTCTTAAATATGAATCGTCGTTAGTAGAACCGTCGTTATCGGAGGCTTTCCTGTACAAAGCCTTCGATATACAAGGAGACAGCATGGCCGGTACTACACTTCACCACATTCACTTCCCCAATTTGTAAATTTTGTACCCATTTACAGTTCGGTGAACTGGGAGTGCCCAGGAATTGAACTACAGTACCTATCCCTGAAACAGGAGGCGAGCGATGTATCCACTCGACCGCCGCGCTGCCCTGACCATTAGGCAAGAGTTAATTCTGTCCAATTGCTCCTGATCCAATAGAAAAGTTGAAAAGGGATCAACTTAGTTTAACCCCCACGCCCGGGCTTGGGTGACATGGCCGTACACCCCACTTGGGATAAATCGAGAAAAATCAAGTTTCCCACAAATAATTTTTAACCTTTATAAATGATAAAACAATAAAAAATAGTAAGAAAACTATACCCGAATATTGACCCTCTATAAACTTCCCTGTGGCCACAGTGGTGAGGGAGATAAAGGGACAGTGTTGTTTTGACAGCTGTTGCTCGTGGTCACTACGCACTTAGCGGTCATTTTATGCTTGCCTTTGTGTCCGGGATGGCCAGTAATGCATATATTTACTGATCATAATACTTGTTTCCTATAAATAATTCATAAAATATAATTCATTTTATTTGCATTATTTTTCATAAAAAGTGCTTGGTGACACACAGTCTGTCGACAGGTTGAGGGACGAATCTCCATGGCGACAGACTAATGCGTACTGACCGCACTGAGCCCACCCACGCTACCCTGAGTGTGGCGTGACCACCAAATAGTCAAGCTGAAACCTAATAACCCGCGCTGGGCATTCAAACAGTGGCATGAAAAGGTGTGCATTCCGGAGAGTCAACCGGGGTGTAAGGGTTAACACAAAAAGAAAAAAAATATAATTTGTGCACTATCCAGAACCTCCTTTCTAACATGAACTGTTGTCCATAAAAAAATGGACACTTTCAGCTGAATTTGAGGTTTGCCAGAGAAACCATCCATTGAAGTTGAGATCAGTCTCGTTATAAAAACTCATCAGTCAAATGGCCCAACAAAAAGTTTACATGAAATTAAGCAAGATATGATTTTCACAGTAACTGCTTTTTTTCAAAGGCAGCTACCATAGAAACAGTCTCCTTCGGCCCTAAGGGTTACTTTCTGGAAAGGTTCAACAAAACACCATCTTTGGGGAAGAGAGGAGGGATTAAGTAAAGAAGAGTTCTGTGCAATCTTGACTGCAAAGGAAAAAATCGGTCCTGTTGATCTCCACCTTGAACTGGTGACATGAAGGAGATGCCTGCCTCAACAATACCAAAATTTAATTCATTGTCAACTACTTTCTGAACTGTTTGACCTTAAAGAAAGTGTGCGAGAACTTTCTTTAACAATGGAATTAACAATTCATAGTATTGCTATGACTTCTCACAAGTGTTTTTGTACAACCTAATCCATTGGCCATTACACAACTCGACCAACAGCAACCTCTGACAGAAGTAAGAAGTCAAACACATGTATTATTCAAGCCCCCTCTGTATGCACCAACGCCTCCCAATATTTAAAAGTTGTCACACCCAATTATCACTCAGGCCAGAGGCTTGACAGGAGAGGATGTCTAATTGTCAATGGAGCACAGGAGAGTAAATTTTCCCTTTTGACTCCAATAATTAACGAGGAAATTTTATATCTTCGTTGACTAAATCCAGACCAAATCACCACATATTGTAATTTTGGAACCTGAACTCAAGTAGTCACGGGAACAGAGCTTTCCTCTCTTTAGACAAATGGAGTAGGTAACTGAGTTAGTCCCTTTCTGTAGAACATTATCAGAGATGCCATCACAAATATGCATTACTTAGAATTAAAACCATTCATTGGGCAACAGCTTAACCCTCTCGTGCATCATGCGTCATATTCATGATAAAACCAACTTCACGATGATGCAAATCGAGTCACCGAACTTTAAAAAATTCGCCAAATATTAAGTTTTCAACAGAATTGCGTCAAATTTTGATGGGTCATAGGAGCAAGTATGTTCTATCAAATAAACTAATTGGCAACTCTTGAGGCCCATAGGAAGGAGAGACCATAACGATAAATGCACAGTATTTTCTCAGCAGTCAGATTGTGAGTGTAAGCCGTGTCCAATTAAATTTCCATAACTGCTGGTTGCCTCAACTCCTGGGTTATAGTGCTTACCTTACCCTACTCCCTGAAATAATTTATTTTTAGTGTTAGTGAAGTGATGGTTGTGTAACGTAATATTTTTTTTTCATATTTACAGAGAATATGTTTAGTTTTCAAAAGTCGTTACTGTATCAGGCTATACAACCTCGTTATAGTGACAATGTCTCAAAAAAAAGTCTCTGAAAGAGGATGATTTTCTACTTACATGAATTTTATCAGTGCCATTCTCTTCATTATAGTGTTGGTTACAAGATGCAATAAAATTTATATCGATATTAAACATAGGCACAAAAATAATAAAAAATAAAATAAAAATTTTTTTTTTTCCATTTGCGTATCAGTTGTTTGCCGTTTTCTCAAAAACTATTGGTCATATCAGAAATCTATTTACTGCATTGGAAAGCTCATAAACTTCAGCTTCTGGCAGTGTATAGTACTTACACAGTTGGCTCAGACAATTTTGAGCTAGAAGGTTGCGTATTTTTTTTTCTCATGTTTATTAGAAGCGACGAAAAGTAGCTTACAGGAACTCCTTGACTTGCGACCACCCCAGTCGTACCAAAAAATTTTCAAATTACGTATTTTCGAGTCCCAACGTTAGTGATTGCGCTGTGTACTGAAAAATTTTTCGTTTGTAATTCCCTTTAAAATGGCAGGCAAGCTTAAAAGTTTTGTGGTGCCGAGAGGAAAAAGAGACACCCATTTTAGATTTTCTATGTATTATTTTCGCATTTTCGACTTACGGCCTGGATTTGGGTCCCTAACCCTGTATACGTACAGTGATATCCCCGTTAGCCGAAATAATTGGTGCAGAGCACTTCCGGGAATGAGAGATTTCCGGGTAACGAGACCATTCTCTCAAAGCCGGAAAAAATCCCTCATCCCCAGAATTTTCTTGAATTTTCCGGGTAATGGAAAAATTTTCTCGGAAGTTTCAGAAATTGTCCATTACTGTATTTTTCGGCTTAAAAGACGCACTTTTTATGACAAAAACATACCTCGAAAATTACCATGCGTCTTCCAGGATGCTAGTCGATGAGTTGTAGCAGAGGTTTTTGAAATCGGCCCCATACAAAGACTGTTACCTCATTACAGTACTTAACAATTACAAGTATTCTCTATACAGTACTATAAAACTATTGATTTAACTAATATTGTTGATATATTGTAAAAACAAATAATAAACCCTTGCTGCTGTGTGGTTTGCTTACAAATGGCAGTGGTGCGGCAGCGCCATCTATTGAGGAATTGCTAAAGGTTGTCTGCTGGTCTCAAATGCAGGAATGTTTGTTTCTTTATATGTAGGCTCTCATATTTGGACACCTATTTACAATAGGCTTTCATATTTGGATACCCATTTAGACTGTAAAAACCCCACAAAATTAAAATCTTCCAAATTTAAATGCACCTTCGTCATCCAAGTAAAAACACGCACACAACAACATTGGCTGTCCTTATGTTTCAACTTTATTACCACTGGTGGGTAGTTATTTTTTTTTAATTCAGAAAAATTAATTAAAATATATATGAACAGTAAATAAGTGTTGCTTTCATATTCTTATGAAGAGTAATGATGATATGTTTACACATGTGCTCACTTACATACGCGATCTCACTTTTTTTTTACCCTTAATTGTTAGCTGCTTCCATTGTTCCATTTATTAACATTAAATAACATTACTTAAAACAACCATACTAATTTTACTACAGCTACAACCAGGGTCTTATTTTCTTCAGTTTTATATGTAGAACCAATTAGTCACTGGTTTTGTAAACAACAAAAACAATGACGTGTTTTAATATTTTTCGTATTATTAATGAATTGTATTGTTCAGTTTGCACACATAAACAATAATTCAATCAAAAAGAAATTCAGAAACATTAATTAAAATATATATGAACAGTAAATAAGTGTTGCTTTCATATTCTTATGAAGAGTAATGATGATATGTTTACACATGTGCTCACTTACATACGCGATCTCACTTTTTTTTACCCTTAAGTGTTAGCTACTTCCATTGTCCCATTTATTAACATTAAATAACATTACTTAAAACAACCATATTAATTTTTTTACATTAATTTTAATACAGCTACAATGGAGGACTTATTTTTTTCAGTTTTATAATTATGTAGAACCAATCAGTCGCTGGTTTTGCAAAAAACGAGTTGTTTTTTTTTACTTTTATTTTGTTTTTCAATAAAGATTTTTTTTTTATATAGACGTTGATATACATGTTTACATTTGCTTGCCTTCTACTGTTGGAAAATATTTCCCGTCGTTTTCATACCGACAAAAACAAGAGAAAGAATGTAAACACTACAGCCCCTAAGATGTGGAGGTGACCAGGTGTATAAAATGAGTGCTGTATTAAAGATTTCACCTTCTTATACAAATTTTTTTTTAAATTGATGAAAATGACGACTGATAAGCAGTTCAAAGTGATGATATTCAAAGAGGTGTGTGTCTAATGGTAGACCCTGCTGCTATGTGACCAAGTCCCAGGTTGATGATCTGACTTTCTGCAGGGTCTCAATTGTTTCTCTTACTTTGACAACACAACATACATACAGGTATATTGTTTCTCACTCTTGATATTTTTTTTCATTTTTGTATTTCTTTATTATTATTATTATTATTGTTGTTATTATTATTATTATTATTATTATTATTATTATTATTATTATTATTATTATTATTATTATTATTATTATTATTACATTATTGCCCCCTAGGCCCCAATGTGGGTCAGTGACCTGTGCCCAGGTGGACTGAAACCCGTAATTTTTTTTTTTTAGAATTTCATTTCCAAAATCAGGGTGCGTCTTCCACGATGCAGTGTCTTCCAAGCCGAAAAATACGGTACTTCTTCTCTCGAACCCGGAAAAATATCCCTCATCCCCAGAATTTTACGGGTAATGGAAAATTTTTCTCAAAATTTCCAGAAAATGCGCCTGATTTTCATCTCTCAGAACCGGGGGGGAAAATCCCCCATCTCCGAAATTTTCCGGGTATCGGGAAAATTTCCTTAGAATTTTCCGGAAAATTTGCCCCTCGCAAAATCGTTCCCAAACCCAGAATTTTCCGGAAAATTCCAGCTTTGGGAATGATTTTCTGAGAAAATTTCAATTCCGGCTATCGGAGAGTTCCGGATTTGAGGGATCTTGGTTAACAGATATTACTGTACTTGTATTATTCTTCTTTGGGGGGGTTGGGGCTAATGTTGCAGAGCAATCAGTTATGAAGCCAAAGATATATGATTTATGCCAATAAAAACAAGTTCTGGGGGGAAATTGATAAAGCAAAGAAAATATTCGCCGTGCACTGTCTCGCCTTCCCTGGGGGCCTCAGAGATGTGATCTTGGAACTGGAAAACTTAAAACTTATCTCGTGTGCCGGAGGGTTAAATGTATAATGCACCTAGGTTGATAGTCTATAATATGGAACAGTCTTACTACATTTTGGAGCTTCTTGTGGGTTATCCCTGCAATTTATCTGAAAGTTGTCATCTGTAAGTCTCCTATACCTGTGGTGTAATGGTCAGCATCCTCGCCTCGCAAGCGAGCGGACCCGAGTTCAAACCTCGGGCAGGGAACCTGGATGTTAATCGATTTGCAGATCGTATTTCAGGGTAATATGAGTTGTCCAGTCTTTGACTATTCCGTGACACTGTGTCATGCATCTCGTTAACTTAGTGTGTGGTTGTTGTGTTGGCGACAACTTCTACACCTTAACAAATTCTTGCCTAGGAGGCACTTGGGCCGGCCATCCTCTATTTCAAGGGGCTTCCATTATACCTTAGAAATAGATAAATAAACTTGTTTTAATGATGCATTATGACAGTATTAGTGGAACAATTATGCACATGACAGCATATCAAATTTGCTGTACATGAGAAACAAATGGGGTGTTTTTGCAGAGTGAGAACACCAATAGAACTTTGGAAACGTGCCTGGAGATGACTACAGCTCCTCCCCGACTTATGGCCTACTCGACTTACGACCACCTGCACTTACGACCTGCCTCGGTTGTACCAAAATTTTGTCAAATTACTTATTTTCAAGTCCCAATGTCAGTACACAGACAAAATTTTCGTTTGTAATTCACTTTAAAATGGCTGGCAAGCTTAAAAGTGAGAGTTTTGTGGTGCTGAGAAGAAAAAGAGACCCATTTTAGATTTTCTATGTATTATTTAAGCATTTTCGACTTACGACCTGGATTTGGGTCCCTAACCCCGTCGTAAGTCGGGGAGGAGCTGTATTTTTAAGTTCTTCTTGGATACATTACCTGGGATGGGGCTTTGGGGCTAGCTTTAAGTGTTCAGGCCATAAGCATAAAACAGTCGTTGGTGGTAGGGAATAAGTCTTGACTTTTGATGTAAGCAACAACTGATGGATACAACATTTGCATGTCTTAGTTATATGGTATTAAGTCAAATTTTAGCAAGTGATCATTCATAATATCAAAACTTATTTGTACTTATTTATTAGACCCACTCCATCTACCCAAACAGAACTCCTGAAACATTTTCTTTGCCTTCACTGGTAAGCTTTGACAAAACACAGCACCTTCTGAAGTAACAAATTTATTACATGTGGGTCTATTGTCTTGTAGGGAGAATTCTAGTGAACCCTTAAACAACATGTGGAATAGGATTCCTGTTACACTAATTTTTGCATCAAAGTGAATATTTGCATTGCCAAAGCCAGATACTCATCCAATTATAAAGGAAATTATCCTCTATGAATACAGTGGTCCCTCGGTTAACAAACATAATTCGTTCCAGAAGGTCGTTCGTTAACCGAAATTTTTTTTAACCGAATCCATTGTTTCAATGGGATATTGGGTAATTGGTTCCAGCTCACCGAAAAGTACATACAAAGTAAAAAAAAGAAACAAAAATGCAGTAAAGTACACTTACTTTGAGGTGTTTATGTAGAAGGTTCTTGGTTGATGATGATGATGGGAATTAGAAGTGGGGGTGGAGGAGAAGGGAGAAGAGAAGGAAGTGGGGATGGAGGAGAAGTCACCTTTCAGGGATCCCATGCTTGATGCCGTCATTTCACCAATAAAATTTTAAGTTCACTTGGTGCAATTCAAGATTAGTTTCTTTAAATCAATACTGCACTGCGCTATATATTATCAATATGCCAAGACACCAGCAAAATAGATGCGCTCTCCACTGTTTTCGAAGCCCAACTGACGTCTTGTGATCGACTCACGCATTTGATGGGCGCACAACAAACTAGTTCCCTGTACTGCATATATTATCAGTATTTTAAATAAATGTTAAAATGGCTAATAATTTTGATATAAAACATGCAAAAATATTAAAGAGCACAACTTTATTGATATTTACTCCATTGGAAACGAATGTAAACATAGAACAGATAATTGAATCGACAGAGTAGCCCATCAACTGATCAGCTGATGCTCACAACAAAACTTGATTTTCGGAAGGATTTCGTTATCGAATTTTTGTTCGTTAACCGAATTGAAGATTCTTATGGAAGGTAATTCGTTAAGCAAACCGTTCGTTAACCGAGGGATCACTGTAGTCTGAGTAACTTTCAATTGTTTATTAGGTCTGCCCTTGACACTGAATTGAACAGGAAATTTTATCATTACAGGTTGACAACCCTTTATCCGAAAACCGAAAAGCTCTGAAAACCGAAAGTTTTTTTTTGTGGAGCAATATATATATACAGTCGACCCTCGTTAATTCGGACCCCTTTAATCCGGATTTCGGATAATTCGGACAAAATCTGAACAAACTTTTTTTTTTTTTTTTTTTAAAGATTTGTAGGAATATTACCTACGCGGACCTTAAGCTAAAATGCTGGTCCACCCACTGCTGGGATAAAACACCAGCGTCTTTTTGGTCAAATGTAACATCACCACTAGTGTGGGGGTGAGATGCAACTTTTAGCTTCAGACATGAAAAATATTTACCATTTACTGCCAGTAAACAATGGAAACGTAAAATTTGTACCAATTAGTAATGAAAAGTTGTGCAGTTCCTTCAGCAAATGAAGCTCACCAACTTACAATAGTAGTCTATGTTGAAGTTCTTAGCACAGGCTAACTTATCATATCATATATGGTATCACAGTTCTCATTGATCTACAAAAAATACCGGTAATAAAAACCTTTTTGATATTTCACACTTAATATAATACCCGGTAATCTACTTCAACCTCCTATTGTTTACAACGACGCATGACGCACCACCAGCTGTTGAGTATCAGCTACACGGTACACGTGTTTTTCGAATCGTTTTCAGTAAAAAAAATGTTACATCACACGTATATTTTACCTAAACTGCGCCTGAATCAATATATTCTTGGAAATAAATAGTAGTTTTGCTGAAACGTGATGTATTTCAATGTAAAATAAGATAGAATACATGATGCAAACAAAAGACTTTACCTAAGCTTCTGATGTTCTTGAGATGTTATTCGTTTTTTTAATAGATTTGGGTTAAAATACTGTTATATTACAATGGTATTCTATTCATACTGTGCTTGATATAATGCATTCACGGAAATGTAATATTTTTGCTGAAATTACGTACGTATTACAGTGGAAAGTGGGATAAAATCGTGACGAAAACAATGACTTTGAAATATAATGCAATATTAACCCCTAAATCGGTTAATTCGGACAATCGGCTAAAACGGACACCCTTCCCCCCTATTAGTCCGAATTAACGAGGGTCGACTGTATGTATATATATATATATATATATATATATATATATATATATATATATATGTATGTATGTATGTATGTATGTATGTATGTATGTATGTATGTATGTATGTATGTATGTATGTATGTATGTATGTATGTATGTATGTATGTATGTATGTATGTATGTATGTGTATGTATGTATGTATGTATGTATGTATGTGTATGTATGTATGTATGTATATATATATATATATATATATATATATATATATATATATATATATATATATATATATATATATATATATATATATATATATATATATATATATATATATATATATATAATCCCTGTAATTTTTTTTTTAACAGGATTAGCCCACCCAGGAATAGATCACTGACCCACATCGGGGCCTTGGGGGCAAAAATGTAATAGCAATACTAATTATAATAATAATAATTATAACAATAATAATTATTCATAGTAAATAAAAATTTTAATAAAAATACACTAAAATATAATAATAATGATGACAATAATAATAATAATAATAATAATAATAATAATAATAATAATACTGTATTAATAAAATAGTAATAATAATAATAATAATAAAGAAATACAAGAATGAAAAAAAAGATAAAAAGTGAGAAACATAACCTAGACCTATGAATTATTATTATTATAATTATTATAATTATTATTATTTTTTCACCCCCAGGCCCCAATGTGGGTCAGTGACTTGTGCCTGGATGGGCTAATAAACATAAAAAAAAAAAAAAACCATTCTGAAAACCTAAAAATTCCGAAATTCCGAAATGCCTCTGGGCCCCAAGGATTTCGGATAAGGGATTGTCAACCTGTATCACAATTGAATTGCTGTATTCTTGCAACATGATAAATAAATAAAGGTTGGAAGATGCCTTATAATGCTGGAATTGTGTGGTACACCTGAAATTTCTAACAGTTCATATAGTAAAAAGTAAATGTGTTGATTACCTCTGGTCGTTACTACAAAGCTGACAGGTTTATGACATTCGTTGATCAAGGGAGAAGGTTGGATTGTGGTTGTTACTGGAAAATCCAGTTTGGTAGAGCAAACTGTGGATGGTAGGGTTATGTAGGCTGCAGTAGCACCAAGATTTAATCATCTCTCAGCCATCAGTGGTAATTGTCACAATACTGTGTCCCTCTTTTGTAAGATGTGGTTGTAACAGAAGAGGGATATAAATTGTTCAATTAGTGCTGCCTGTCAGTAGTGTTTAAGACCCATAGCTTTTGTCCTGAGGATTGCGGTTTATGTCCATAGTACCCCTAGTGTGCCCTGCTAGGAATGGATACCTAATTTTTTTCAGTTGGGGAAGTGAAGATGGTCATGTACAGTCCCCTTCACTAGTGTGTTTATAGGAGCTCATCAGGTTTTGTGCAGTGTGGCAGAGTGATGTTTGTTTATTTTCGACAGAAGGAAACTTGCAATAGTAAACACACTATGGAACAAACTAAAACAATATTAAGACAAATGTCTCAATGTAATGATTTGTGGAATGTTTATATGACGAGCCCTTGTGAACGCACTAGTAAAGGGGACTACATTGCTAGCCAAACTGCCTCCTTGTATACAAAAAATGTAGTGTAGTTTAGTGTACAGAATGTTTTATCCACACTGCCCCTAATGGGCTATCAGGCTTGTAGAACTTGCATTCTCTGCTGATGAGCCATAAACTTAATGGCACAGTACTCAAGCCTCTGAAACCATTATCATCATTGCTTTATGGCCATTTTCCTCAGTTGCTTGGGTTAAGCTGCAGTTTCCTGATGGCAGCTCTCCATGCCACAGAGTCTCTTGCAAAATCTCTTAGTCAGGTTCCTAACTTTAATGTCATTTCTTAAGACCTTTCCTCGTGTCATTCTTGGCCAACCCATGACTCTCTTCTCCACATTTAGGCTCTTGCACCTCTTGACCCAATATAGTTTCCTCCATTCTGTCTACAGGCCCAAACCATCTCAACCTGCCTCTACACAGACCTTTGCCAATACAGGTACAGTACTCTCAATACCCAGTCGTCCTCTTAGCTCTGAACAGGGTATCCTGTCTTTCAGTGTCATGTTGCACATCCATCTCACCATTCTCATTTCAGCTTGCTCAGTCTACTTGCATCATCCTCTTTAACCAATGATAGTCATAGAAATTTGTAAATTTTTACTGGATTTTTTTTTTCACATTTAACACATTTATACATAAACCCTTTTGATAATCAAGGGCCTTGCTAGTTATTTATTTATTTTATTTATTTATTTATTTTTTTTAAATGAACTTACTGGAAAATCATGTATACCCCTTTCTCCCCCACCACTATTTTTTTTAGGTTCTCTTAAAGGTCATAAATGATTATCCTGCTCATCAATAACCTAATATTAGTCTTCAACCCTAGAACCCCCCCCCCCCCTTTTTTTTCTTTCTTTCTTTAAAGGTTACATACTTGCTGTCATCCTGTACCATTACTTAATGTACTGCCATTGTTTGAGTAATGACCTTTTAAATTATCACTCATAGCTATCATCTTGATGGATGACACTCAGTAACTCTGAGTTCAAGGTCCATGATCCATTCATTCAATGATTTTATTAATTCTAACCATATATATTCAATAGCACTTCACCTCATATTGTCATTATCCCTTGGAATATGTTGACATTTGGCAATGTTTTGTGAGAATAGTTCTAATAGTGGGTGCCTTCTCTTCCATCCCCATGATGAGACTTCCCGTGCTCATAAATGATTATCCTACCTGTGTATCTCTGTTCCCAGAATTCCTAGAAAATGAGTAAGTTTAACATGGGACAGGGTTCACATTATAAATTTTTGGTGTAAATTGTGCCAATATGACTGATTGTTGCTATGGTAACAGTTCATGTAAGGATAATAGGACTTCTGTGGAATTAAAAGAAATATGATGACCTACAAGTCTCTAGCAGTGACTATTAATGTGCAGTAACAGCATCACCTGTTCAATATTTACCCATGTCATGGTAATGGTTTATTAGCAGGATTTGCATCTGCTCCAGACTGTGCATATTAGCAGACTTGGACGTGCCCAGACTTGGAGCCAAATAAGTGGTTTTTCATGCCTATGTGCCCAGCAGACAAGTCAAATTTTGAGACCTGTGCCACCAGCCATTTCCACTGAGGATTGTTATTCAAATTCTCATTTGTTTTCCCTGACATACACTTCTGGAATGCAGTTTGCTAACCATTTTTTGCAATGATCACTTGAATGTTTGCTGATAAATCCTGGTGCAGGGATGGAGGGTGGAACACATCATCCCTTGTCCATTTTGAAACAGAAACATATCTTATCCATTCTCTCCACATGCCCAAACTGTCTTGGTCTACCTTACGTAAAATTTTACCAATACTCTCAATACCCAGCTGCCCTCTTAGCTCTAAACAGGGTATCCTGTCTTTCAGTGTCACATTGAACCTCCACTTCACCATCCTCATTTTAGCTTACTTGAGCCTTTGTACAGAGGTCTTCACTAAATGCTGTACTGATATACAAATTTCACATATACTGTACAGTAAAACTTCACTAAGGCAGACTAATTGGGGGGGGGGGGGTTGTCTGGGATAAGAGGTTGTCCACCTTAAAGCAAATTAACAAAATAAAAAATGCCATTTTAAACAAACCAATGTAGTACAACAATGCATCCAAATTATATGAAAGAAATTCATGTTTTTGAATCAAAATTAAATTAAAAAGTAATGTACACAAAGTACTGTACATTTGTGCCATTTGGTTGCCGGACAATGAAATTTGTCAATAAGACTCGATACTGTACTGTAGTTTCACTACTCACGGGAGACATCTGAAACCCCTCACTCATCCCTCTTCTTAACATATGTAGAAAGTTTATTCTCTTTTATGTTTTTTTTACTTTATGATAATTAATTATCTAATTTCTTTGATACATTCTTTATGTAAGATTGAGAGTGCATGTAAAATAGTAAAAAGAAAATTATATGTATCTACCCAAAATTAGCAGTAGAGAAATAACCATAACAGCTCACAGCTTGGCCCGGAGTGGTAGGGGGATGTGACTATAGTGATGAGTTTTGTGTTAATATCACAAATACAAAACTAACATAAAATACTGAACTAATCAAAATATAAAAAAATTTAAGGAATATTATCACTGATGTAAAGTAACGGCCTTCATGGTAAGTCAAAAGACTGAAGCAAACTTTCGAGTCTTTGTACCTCCTTTCCCAGCATTCATAAAGCATAAACATAAATAAAGATAAATGACTAAATTGTCAATTCTCAATAGACTTGGTGATACATCACATGACAGGTTTGGTAGGAATGTTGGATGTGATGGCACTCTGCATTTTGGATAACATTCCCTGTACAGCCGTACCACCTCTGCCATACTTCCACCAGCTACACCCAGTGACAGATTCATATCTGCATATTTGCCAAATGAATATTCCTCCATGTCCACTTCCATTTGCTCGCCCATCCCTGGTTGATACAGACGTGGGCAGCCAACCTAAAACTACCACCTCGCATCAGCTTGTTGTGTTCCCCTCCCTCCTCCGATCACCACCCTACCCTCCAAACCACCCACCATTACCCCTGCTCATTACATCATTTGGACATGTAACAGGTGATAACAATACAGTATCAGAGACTGCACACGTAATTAACATCATGTTATCATTTCCACTGTGAACATTACCACGTTGTGTAGGATATGAATGTGTTTCAATCTGTCCATTGGATGTTTCATTTACACCCCGTAGGTTTCATCACTTTCCTACCAAACCTGTCTTGTGCTGTAACTCCAAACCTATTGAGAGATGACAATTTAGTCCTTTAGTCATTTATGTCTCAGGAATACACCCCTTTTATTTATGAAAGGTATTCATGAAACACCCTGTATATACAGTATACTGTATTTGTTTTGGTGGTGCATACAATTTTTTAACAGGTTTTGGGTCGAAGGGTTTTGGGTTGGAACTCATTTCGGCTTTTAGCATGGGAACCTGTAGGGAAGTGGGTCTTATTTAGTAAGAGTTTACCTAACAAATACTTTTTCAAGAATTTCTGTTACTTGTTAGTGGGACCTTATTTCGTCATTGCTCATAATGACCCTAGATATCTCGCCCAGCTTGCTAATGTTCGTAAGGATACCAAGGCTAAATAAATTTTATGATTATGGGGTCCCCAAGTTATGCATTAGTTACGTCCCTGGACCCTGTTCATAAGTTGATTTGTTGGTAATTCAGAACCATGTTATTTTTGCAATAAAATATGAATGAAATCCATCCCTACCAGTAAAACCATAAAAAAATATTCCATAAACAAATATTGTAAAATTATTATTATTAGTAGTAGTAGTATTGCCTTGACCTCTGAGGATGGCTTTCTCATAGGAATGGATTGTTTGGAATACTGGTGGATGACCTACCGTATTTTGCGGCATATAAGACGCACCGGCTTATAGGACGCAGCCTAAATTTAACATGAAATATGTTGAGAAAAATAAAATTGGGGGAATTTTAATGTTAAAAAAAATTATTGCCACTTTATTTGTAAAAAGAAAACATTCATACCAAAACATGCCAGTATGTAGTATTGTAACTACCAAAACAAAACAAAAATAGTTGCCAGGTGGGTAGACCGTTGTTTGTTGAGCATTAGCCTGTAATTTACCGGTAAGCATTTTGTGCCTCAATGAAGGTTTGTTTTATTTTATATTGCAGTTACACGTTTATACAGGAAATATAACACTAGTTATTGGTGGTTATTGGTGGGAACTCTGTAAACATCTATGACAACGAGCGGTTTGCCTGACCGCTGTTGGTAGTTTCAAGAATTATTGCATTCATTTACTGAATATTCCGTGTTTATTTATTATTGTTTTAATTGTTCTCTTTGTTAAATGGAATTATTCTTGTAATATACCATTTATATTCATTCTGAAGTTGTTTGGATTCATAAACTAGGGGATACCGAGATCCCAAGCTGGACCCCAATCCTGACCTACACCATATTGGACGCAGGGTGATTTTGAGGGTCAAATTTTGAGAAAAATTTGCGTTCTATATGCCGCAAAATACGGTAATTACTAGGAGAGGGGGAAGATGGTGTTGGAGCACATTGCAATGGTATAGGTCTTCTGGTCCTTTCCACACTGTTGGCAGTCTTTTCATCTCCACATTATCACCCATTCTCTGTTAAATAATAATGGTATACTGCTTTGGGGCATATCCTTTTTTTTACATGCTCATGAACTCAGTCCTTGTCTTTAAGACTTGTGTTGATTGTAGACTGGTTCAACTGTAATGACCGGCCAAATTGGTCTGAAAGGTAAGAGTTTGACCCTTTTCGGGCTTTGGATCATCATTTTCACTATTACACTACCTGGTCATGTTGAGGGTTTGTCAAAAGGAGTCAGTGGGTACTGAGAAACACAATCAGAATGACGATCATCAGACTGTTTGTTGTTGTTGTTTTTGACGGGACTTGGAACTGCCAAGGTGGTAGAGACGCACCACAGAACAATGTATAGCACATTGTTTGTAAGTATGTTGAACTGGAGTTTATTATAAATATAATGGGATCACATTTATAACTCAAACATTCAAGTGCTCCTAATGAAACCATATTCTGTACTGTACAGTATACAGTATTACAGATACCTTTACTTATGATGAGCTCAAGTGGCCCATAGGTGCTCATTGTAACTCCTGCAATGATACCAGTTATTTCACACATGTTCATAATGACTCCTAGGGAATTACAGGTGCTAATATTGACCCCAAATGACTAATAGTTAATGAATCCAGATAGTCATTGACGTTATGAGACTCAAAGGATTTCTTAATGTTTCCAAGTGCATCATGCCAGCTCATAATGGTACTAAGGGCTTATAATGACCCCAAGTGACTAATGCAGGCATGGACAATTATTTTGGTTGGTGGGTCATATCATTTTCTTTGCAAAAATTTTAAATTTTACATGACAAGTGGCTTAAATTCATGTCATTCAGTTGAGTACTGCTCCAAGGTGGTCACTGTGTTGAGTACAGCTCCAAGGTGGTCACTGTGTTGAGTACAGCTCCAAGGTGGTCACTGTGTTGAGTACTGCTCCAAGGTGGTCACTGTGTTGAGTACTGCTCCAAGGTGGTCACTGTGTTGCGTACAGCTCCAAGGTGGTCACTGTGTTGAGTACTGCTCCAAGGTGGTCACTGTGTTGAGTACTGCTCCAAGGTGGTCACTGTTGAGTACTGCTCCATGGTGTCAAGGTGGTCACTGTGTTGCGTACAGCTCCAAGGTGGTCACTGTGTTGAGTACTGCTCCAAGGTGGTCACTGTGTTGAGTACTGCCCAAGGTGGTCACCGTGTTGAGTACAGCCTGGTGGGGTCACTGTGTTGAGTACTGTAAGGTGGGGGTCACTGTGTTGAGTACTGCTCCAAGGTGGTCATTGTGTTGAGTACAGCTCCAAGGTGGTCACTGTGTTGAAAGGTGGGGTCTGTGTTGACCCAGGTGGGGTCACTGTTGAGTACAGTCCAAGGTGGTCATTGTGTTGAGTACAGCTCCATGGTGGTCACTCACTGTATGAGCACTGCTCCAAGGTGGGTCACTGTGTTGAGTACTGCTCCAAGGTGGGGTCACTGTGTTGAGTACTGCTCCAAGGTGGGGTCACTGTGTTGAGTACTGCTCCAAGGTGGTCACTGTGTTGAGTACTGCTCCAAGGTGGTCACTGTGTTGAGTACTGCTCCAAGGTGGTCACTATGTTGAGTTCTGCTCCAAGGTGGTCACTATGTTGAGTACTGCTCCAAGGTGGTCACTGTGTTGAGTACAGCTCCAAGGTGGTCACTATGTTGAGTTCTGCTCCAAGGTGGTCACTATGTTGAGTACAGTGGTCCCCCCAAGTACGTGGATTTTAACTGCGCGGAACCCAACTATGCGCATCAATGCCATGCAACCCAAATTCAAAAGTATGCGGGGGTCCCAAGTACGTTGGCGTAAATTTGTTTGTGGCATGACCGAGTGAGGTACAGTGTTGCCGTAAATCCACACTTGTGGATGACGTCAAAATCCTACACATTTTTTCTGGGTGATGTCGATATATAGAAAATGTGTCGTTGGAGTACAGTACTGGTTATAAGTCACATAAAAGTGTAATATTATCGTTCATACCTCAGGAAGTACTGTATATCTAAATATGTACAATTGCCAGCAAAAGTCCTCCCACAACCCTGTGTAGGAACTTTTACTGACAAATCTACATAAGGCCTAGCAGATTATAGAAAAAAAGCATTTATACCTCATATTATTCATAGCTGTTTGTCAAATCATCGATTTGCCACAGTTCACTCAAAGGACAAATGACATATAATTTATTTTTTTTATGATAATATGGGGGAAAATAAACACCTCAATATATTTTTATTATAATATGGGGGAAAATAAACACCTCAATATATTTTTATTATAATATGGGGGAAAATAAACACCTCAATATATTTTTTAACGATTTATTTATGATTTACTGTAAAAATGTCCATAATCGAATGATGTGGAATTCATTCCACAGTGACATCACTGATATGGAATATGTCCGATAGGTCCACGGTCATGACCGATGCATGTTTGTTTTCCACACTAGCGACCAAAATTCCACAAAACAGGGAGGAAGGGAGGAGAGAGGGGAAGTGAGCAGAGGAGCTGGCTGTTGATTGGCTGAATGGTCACTAACAACCAATATGACAGCACTTCCTGGCCATGGTGTCACCAACAACGTGGACGCCAGTCCCAGTCCTCCTCTCCTCAAGACACTACAGCAGCTTGCTTTTTCCTGTATTTTTGAGATGTTTTGGGTTGCTACAGCCAGGCGGAAGAGTGAAGTCGATGACCCTGGCACGCAAGAAGATAATAGACTGGCTGGACGATGGGAAGAAAAGTTTTATTCTTATTTAAGGGCTTATTTCTGTTTTATTATTCACCTTAAATAACTATGGTACACATTTAACTGAGGGTAACTTACTTAGAGGTTGTGCAGAAAAAGTGCTTTGAAAGACCAGTTTTGGGTTCATGGTGTGTATCTAGAGGGGTCCCAGAATTTTTAATTTTGTTTTTACTCTCCAGTAGTTTATAGTACCCAAGTATACAGTTCATGGTTCTCAAGTATGGGCCACTTCGTTGGCACCAATTACCTGCGTACTTGAGAGGAGCGCTGTACTGCTCCAAGGTGGTCATCGTTCATCATAGATCTTATAGTTTTCATTTATTCTGCTTCACTATAGAATTTTTTTTTTTCTCATACAGTATGTATATTGATATGAACAACACAAACATCCTTTGATCATGAGCCTTTAATTTTGAGAATGCACATTTATTAGGAGAAATACAAAATGGAAGGTATCATTGACTTGAACTGCTCCTAAAGCAATAGATCACGGGCAAGTCAATAAGGCCAAGTTGAAGATTAACTAGGGTTTTGTCAATCTCAAATGAGAAAGGAGAGGCAACCAAGGTCATGTTATTTTAGATCATTTGGGAGACTTGGAATGATGAGTAAATTTGGCATTTTAAGTCAAGAATGTCAAAGAAGTTATTTGATTTTTTTGTCACAACCAATAATTTGCTACAAAGTTGTAACAACTGTTTGTTTCTAACCTAACAAAATTAAAATATTTTTGTCATAAATACCTTGGCACTGTAATACGTATATCTCATATACAAAAGTACATTTTACCTGGTTTTGGATTGTAAAACCTTGATAAATTGGACTTCAACATATTAGAATGTTTTTTTTTTCGGACTGAGAAATACCAAAAAAAAACAAGAAATGGGGAAGATTAATAAAAAAATCTTAAATAAACAGCACTTACTGAATACTGTACAGTGGTCTAATCAGATTTGCTATAGGCCTACTGAGAACTAAGACACTTGAGTATGTTAGCAGGCTGGGGCTGACCGGGTGTTGCCACATTTGTCAGGTTTATTTATTTATTGATTCAGTATTATATTCTCATATGATTGGCCTCTTATAGTTTATGGTTCATCATGATTAATATAACATTTTCAGCAATAGAGAAAAAATACAAAACTGCATGTAATTTGTAATATGATTTGAAAATAAAAGGATAAGCTGTATCAGAAGGTTATTTACTGAAGATGTGTTCGTGTGAGAGCTTTCTGCAGACTAGCTTACAACAGGGGTCACTACAACACACTGTATAGTATTTGATATGAAGATAGCTTACTAAAAACATTTACTACCTTTGAGTGTTATATGATGGCTCAATTTGGCTACTTATACACTTAGACAAATGATTAATGAATAAACCAGGGTATATGCAAATGAATAATACTTTACACTACAATATTATTTATTAAGTGGTGATAAATACGCTACAATAGTATTTATTAAGTGGTGATAAACACACTGCAATAGCATTTATTAAGTGATGATAAATACACAACTGTACTGTATTAATTTACTAAGTGTTGAAGACAGACTTTGTCATAAGCCGATCAGCTGTTTCCTCTTGTAAACAAATTACTCATTGTGTTCAGTATGGGATTCTTTTTTTCAGGAAAGTTGATTTTTTTAGGATAATATTTTATCAACTTGGTACGAAGTGATCTTAAATTATATGAGAAATGTGGTGAAACTGCATAAAGAAGTGTTAAAGGAATCTTGGGGAGAGAGAGAGGGGGGGGGAGCCACCCACCCATGCTACCCCCTTCCCCTCTGCCAGCTGCTCCCAGATTAACATAATAAACTAAGGAGTCTGCAATAGGCTGGTTGGCCTGTGCAGTGCATGGCAGCTCCTGTCAGGAATTACAACCACCCTCTATTGTCCATGAATCTATCTAGCCTCCTTTTAAACCCTTCCAGCGTCCCAGCACTTACTACAAAGTTGCTAGGCTTGTTCCACTCGTCTACCACCCTACTTCTTCATATCTCCCTCCTAAACCTAAACTTATCCAACTTAAATCCGTTATTACGAGTCCTATCCTGCTCGGATATTATCAGAACTTTATCTATATCTCCTTTATTGATTCCTTTCACCCACTTAAATATTTCTATCATATCTCCCTGCACTCTTCGTCTTTCTAGGGAATGCAAGTTTAGTTTCTTAAATCTATCTTGATAGGGAAGGTTTGTAAGTCCCAGAATCATTTTCGTCATTCTTCGCTGCACCGACTCTAGTGAATTGATATCCAATCTATATTAAGGGCACCAGAACTGAGCAGCATAATCGAGGTGTTGCCTGACTAGCTCAAGATATAATTGCAATATGACCTCTGCACTCTTATTACTTACACTCCTAGATATAAATCTAATACAGTACTCGGTTTGCCTTATTTCGAACATTAACGCACTGTTTTTTAGGCTGAAGGTCCGGGCTTACGAGTATCTCTAGGTCTCTTTTCACAAGTCAACTTTTCTAGTTCGATGTTGTTAAGGCTGTATACGTTTACAGTATTTGTTCTTCCAATATTAAGTACGCTGCACTTGTTGGTGTTGAATATCATTTGCCATTTTTCTGACCACTCCAGCAGTTTATTGAAATCCTCTTGTAGTGCATTTGCATCCTGCCCTGAATTAATCTGCCGCCCTATTTTGGTGTCATCCTCAAACTTGCTTATGTCACTGCTGATCCCAATATCTAGATCGTTTATGTAGTTTATGAACAAAAGTGGGCCCAGTACTGACCCCTTGGGAACCCCACTAGTAAGCAGCCCCACTCAGATTTAAAACCATCTACGCTGACCCACTGTGTTCTATCGGTTAGCCACAATTTTATCCAATTTAAAACTTTCCCCTCGATACCATGACACTTAACTTTTCTCAGAAGCCTCTGATGCGGTACTCTCAAATGCTTTGCTAAGTCTAAGTAAATAACATCGTAATTTTCGTCATTATCTACTACTTCGACGACTTTCCAAAAAAAGTCAGCAGATTTGTTAGACAAGATTTTCCCTTTGTAAATCCATGTTGAGAGTCGTAGATTAATTTGGTTTTCTCTAAATGCGATCGGATGCTATTTGCTATAATCGATTCAAGAAATTTCCCCACCACTGATGCTGATGCTCTGTCTCCCTTTTTGAATATGGGTACTACATTTGCCTGCCTCCACAAGTCTGGCACAACTCCCGTGTCTAATGATTTTGTAAATTTCATCTGGCCCTGGGGATTTTGTCTTTAATTTATCTATCTTCTTGAGAACATCCTCTTTTCTGATAGTGATATGCATTAGTTTCTCTTTTTCATTTCCCCTAAATGTCAGTTCCACCTCTGGCATTTCCTCTTGAATTTCTTCTGTGAAAACTGATAAGAAGTAGCTGTTTAATGCTTTGCTTATATCCTCACTATCATCGATCACTTCCCCTCTCTCTGACTTTAAAGGCTCCACTTTGTCCATGACCTTTGTCCTATATACAGTACTGTACTGGAAAAATCCTTTGCGATGCGATTCGCCTCGGATTCTCTTGCTTTCCTGATTTCGTAGTCCCTCTTTTGCCTTCCCTACATTTTTCTTAACATTCCAAGATAGTTCATCAAACCTATCTTTGAGATGCTTCTCCCCTCCCTTTAATTTCTTATAAATTCCTTTCTTTATTCCTATGTCATGTTTAAGTTTTTTGGTCATTCGCCTTGGCTCATTCTTATTTGACTTAATTTCTCTGTATGGTATATTTTGTTCCTGTGCTTTACGTACTATACTAGTGAATTTAGTATAGTCATGATCAACTGTTGTGTTACTGGTAACCTCACCCATTTCTACCAGAGACTGACCTGGCCATTCCCAGGTGACCTCACCTAGGTATTGTGTGTGTGTGTGTGTGTGTGTGTGTGTGTGTGTGTGTGTGTGTGTGTGTGTGTGTGTGTGTGTGTGTGTGTGTGTGTGTGTGTGTGTGTGTGTGTGTGTGTGTGTGTGTGTGTGTGTGTGTGTGTGTGTGTGTGTGTGTGTGTGTGTGTGTGTGTGTGTGTGTGTGTGTGTGTGTGTGTGTGTGTGTGTGTGTGTGTGTGTGTGTGTGTGTGTGTGTGTGTGTGTGTGTGTGTGTGTGTGTGTGTGTGGTGTGTGTGTGTGTGTGTGTGTGTGTGTGTGTGTGTGTGTGTGTGTGTGTGTGTGTGTGTGTGTGTGTGTGTGTGTGTGTGTGTGTGTGTGTGTGTGTGTGTGTGTGTGTGTGTGTGTGTGTGTGTGTGTGTGTGTGTGTGTGTGTGTGTGTGTGTGTGTGTGTGTGTGTGTGTGTGTGTGTGTGTGTGTGTGTGTGTGTGTGTGTGTGTGTGTGTGTGTGTGTGTGTGTGTGTGTGTGTGTGTGTGTGTGTGTGTGTGTGTGTGTGTGTGTGTGTGTGTGGTGTGTGTGTGTGTGTGTGTGTGTGTGTGTGTGTGTGTGTGTGTGTGTGTGTGTGTGTGTGTGTGTGTGTGTGTGTGTGTGTGTGTGTGTGTGTGTGTGTGTGTGTGTGTGTGTGTGTGTGTGTGTGTGTGTGTGTGTGTGTGTGTGTGTGTGTGTGTGTGTGTGTGTGTGTGTGTGTGTGTGTGTGTGTGTGTGTGTGTGTGTGTGTGTGTGTGTGTGTGTGTGTGTGTGTGTGTGTGTGTGTGTGTGTGTGTGTGTGTGTGTGTGTGTGTGTGTGTGTGTGTGTGTGTGTGTGTGTGTGTGTGTGTGTGTGTGTGTGTGTGTGTGTGTGTGTGTGTGTGTGTGTGTGTGTGTGTGTGTGTGTGTGTGTGTGTGTGTGTGTGTGTGTGTGTGTGTGTGTGTGTGTGTGTGTGTGTGTCCTGCTGACTTCGGTTGTGACCATTTTCCTTCAATGCATATATATATATATATATATATATATATATATATATATATATATATATATATATATATATATATATATATATATATATATATATATATATATATATATATATATATATATATATATATATATATATATACATATACATATACATACAAGTTAACCTCACTTTGCATCGGTTAATGTAACCCGGTCAGCGTAAAGTGAAGCGCGTAAAGTGAATAACATAACATATGGGATTGATTGAAATGGAGTCGGGCGATCCCAAACTCCACTTTTGTGACACACAACTATGTTGGAAAAATATTATCTTAACTTTATGATGGTATGCACACAATTAATAATTAAGAAAATATCAATAATATTAGGTTTTTAACACTTACATTAGTAGAAAAATGGCTGGGCACGCGGGGATGGAGGGTTGGTTCGAAACAGGGCAGGTTATTGGCCTCACCTGTATCACTATCCAACAGAGGCTTCACAGGGCCTCTATGTCAAACCCCTCAAAGTCCATATAAATTCCATATCCTCACCATAATTATCACTATCACTGACTTGGGCGGCTGTGGTGGGTGGCGGGTGTGAAGAACTTCGATTATGTTTGATGACTAGGTGACCTTGTCGCACCATGCTCGCTGCTTACACAACATGGCAGATGTGTGGGAGAGATGGCGGGAGGTTTGGATCAAAATGGCGTGGCTTGCCAGCCGCTCTCAGCGTAAAAGGGGTACGCACATGAGAATGTGAACATTCCTGTTTACGGCAGGGTACGCGTGCGTTGAAACGGAATGTGGGACGTAAAAGCGAGTGTTGACTGTATATATATATATATATATATATATATATATATATATATATATATATATATATATATATATATATATATATATATATATATATATATATATATATAATATATATAATATATATATATATATATATATATATATATATATATATATATATATATATATATATATATATATAATGTTTTATTTTATTTTTTAAGGTTGGAACTGTGGCCTGTTGGGTGGGTAACCTATAAACAAAAAAGTTAGGATAGGTTACGTGATGTGGCCTGTTGAGTCAAGTAACCTAACCTAATTTTTTGGAGTTAGGATGTGTCTGTTAGGTCAGGTAACCTAACCTATCCTATCCTAACTTTTTTTTTGTTATGTTGGGTTACCTGACCTAACAGGCCACGTACTAACCTAACTAAAAAAAAGTGATTTGCCCCAAACATAAATATCAGAATCATCTAAAACAGCAAAAACAAAAAAGTGAAAAAATATAATTTTCATGTGAATTGGTTAACAAAACGAGAAGATGCTGCGTGTTACCAAAACATCAAATTGGGACTTCAAAAAATTAGTAGTTTTTACAACTAATAAATCGCGAGATCGCGTTTATTTTTGGAATGCTTAATTCAAGTACTGTACTGTATATTCTTTCTTTACTCGATGAGATCTACTAAATGGTAAGAAAAAAAAACTTAAAAAGGTGATGGGTTGAGAACGACAACCCCCCCCCCCTCCTTTTTTTCTTTATAGTTGAGGAAAGCCTCCAAGCGGCCATTCAGTATTAACTTTTATTCTTCTAAGGCATCCACCAATAATAAAGTCTGGTCTGTCCAGTTGAGCTTCTTTTCTTTGGAAGTGGGGTTGAGGCTTCCATTTCCATGATGCTCAACTTGTCCGCTCCTTCAGTAACACGTGTATTTACAAGCAGCACAGCAAGGCCAAGCCACCGATCACTACCTTGGTTAATTAATCCTCCTTCAAACTGCACACATTAGATTTTTTGTTTTTTTCTCAAAATGTATATAAATGTAAATATTGAAATTAATCTTCATAATTTTATTGAGGTTATTCAGCCATAAGACCATTTTATATCAACTCCTGCTACCCTTAGCGCTGTTTAGCAGTACTTAACAAACAACTATTTGTGTGGTAAACGTTTGCTAGTTAAGCTTTGTGTATAACTTTAAAATTTTACTGCTTGCTAACAGTGATACGTCATTAGCAGAATAGTTTTGTGTATACCTGGTACGGGCCCTGATTTTCAACCCAGAGACTTCTGTTTCATATTTTTTTTATTGTTGATGTAATATTCCTTTAATAACCTTTTTATACTCTTAAAGACCTTAAATGTTGAAATGCAACTGAGTTTCTTTAAACAGTTCAGATAGGCAGCGTTACATCCACCTCATTTTTTTCCTCTTTTGCAGACTAAGTTCTGCCCCAATTAGTCTAATTTATTGAGGTTCTACTGTCCTTCATTCATGTGGCCTATGAAATTAGTGGCAATTCAGAATAAGATAGAGTTTTAGCATCATTTAGCTGTGAGAAATCCAAATCTTTTTGTTTCATGTCCCAAAACAAGTTAATCTTAGTTTTAAGTTATTCAAATAAAATTTAAAAAGTGGCATACCCATAGTGAAGAGGTTAGTAGAGATAGTGTATTAACCCCTTGTGTATGGGGAGGGGGGATTTCTCTGCTGAATAAAATCGTCTGGTAGCCAAATTAAATATCAAAAGTGGCTTCCCCATTGAAAAAGGGTGAGGCCACCTTACCCGAGCTCGTGTTATATAGAACTTCTATTGGGTGCAATAACTATTCCTCTGGCATTAATATTATCTGTTGGGGCAGAAAAATAGTTCCTCTCCGGTAAAGAATTTGGTGACCTGATAATGACTTTTGGTCTCGTACTGACCCAATGTTTAAATAAAAGGCATTACTGTACCTGTTAATTGGATTACCATCTCCCACACTACTCAAAGCTATGGCTTGTGTCAGGTCTTGGCCATCATATTTATTAAGTGCATTGAGCTGGAGCCAGATCTTGCTACTATGGCTGCCCAACTACCACTCCTGTAAAGGACACAATGAGAATGAATTATTTTTGGAATTAATTCCATACAAAACTTTTCCAATAAAAGATCAATGAACAAAATATTTTGGCATGATATATGAGTGGTTAAATCGAGAAAAAAATCAACATTTCCAAAAATAATTAAAAAATATATGGCGGGAAAATAGGCGGACTTTCTGGAACATCACCCGGGGCACGCTGGTCGGACATTCTGGAATGTCCGCCTATTTTCCCGCCTTTTTTTTTTGGTGTTGATTTTTTTCTCGATTTAACCCCGCGTGGGGGGTACTACTAGCAGCACCCTAACCTGGGCTTAAGGGTTAAAAAAAAAACGTAAGAAATGCTGATACCAGTCGGTAAAATTGGTACTGTACTAATTTAGAAACCATTTTTTACCAAAATAATTGTGGATAGGTTATCTAAAAGTTTGTTCAAATAAATATTCAGGGTATTTAAAAATAAATAAAAATATATGATACAGGTGAATGAGGCATGAATAGAGCTGTACTATGTCACGGCCAAGACATTGGAATCTTCCACCCTTTACTGGGGAAAGTTTTCCCGAGTCTAAACTATGCATCTCACACGGAGTTTTTTGTTTACGTAAGCACCTCTGTACAGGTACAATATATTGTAAATAAACAGAATTTTGAATACTACTACTGTACTGTGCTGTATATACTGTACTCACCAGCAGATGCTGTCGTCTTGAGCCTACAGTAGGCATACACTCTCCTCAGCTGAATGTAATATGTCACTGTAATCATTGGTAGTAGGCAGCTACCAAACAGGGAGGTACTACCGCCTGGGAAGATATTGGAAGCATAATGTGTTGTCTAATGGTAGACCCTGCTGCCACATGGCATCACAAAAATTTTGACCAAGTCCCAGGTTGCTGATCTGACTTTCTGCCCCATTTACACACAATTGCAGGGTCTCAATTGTTTCTCTTACTATTGACAACACAACTTACATAGGTATATTGTTTCTCACTTTTGATCTTTTTTTCGTTTTTGTATTTCGTTATGGTTCTTTATGATTATTATTATTATTTTTATTTTATTTTCAATTTTGTTTTTATTTTATTATAAATTTCATTTACTATGAATAATTATTATTCATAGTAAATAGCTGGGAGATGCATCGGTCTATTACAGGCATCCCATGATGTCACATGATACTCAAGTTACCCAAGTGGTTTTCCCACCCACACGGCTGGCATGTGGTGATGTAGCGGAGCATGGCGTAATTTCTCATAATTCTGAACATTTGTTCGCAGACCCGGAATCGAAATCACTTTTCTGGAGAAATTCTGGGCCAATTTCATTTCCAGTTATTGAATAGTTTTGGGGATCGGGGATTCTGGCTAACGAGGAGATAACTGTATAACACTGTACAGCACTTAATATGGCAGAGTATCCTACTTTGCCTGTTTTCTCTGCAGCAATACTTCACATCATCACTAATAATCAGCTTAGAAAGATATGCATTTTGCTGATTGTAAATACCAGTTGTCCAAGAACTATAAACGATAACCTAAATTTTGTCCATTCCTAAATTGTTAAAGCAGCCACATCTATAAAGAAAGCCAATAATGCAGGCAGGAACTGGTCACACTGTCTTGACATAGGTTTACATACCACTAATTTTCCTTTTCCCCTTTGTTTCCACCTTTTTTCAACTCCCCAGGTGCTTCTGTCTCTTCCAAATGTAAAGTGACACACAAAGCTATCAGAAGAACTAATAGTGAGGGCTATAACAGCAAAATTAGGAGTGGAAACACAATCTGAGTGGAACTGAAGCTGTAGACTCAGAGCTCATTGGCACAAGAAGTCAACCGAGTAAATGATTACATGTAGTTACCAGTGGAGGCAGGCTCACCCATGTAGCTAGGATTGAAAGTACACTTTCAAGCTAGCGCACGCAATCCACCGCTTCTCTTAAACAAGGGAATTTTCACGAAGTCCATGCAATATCAAAGAACATGGATAGATTTTTTGGAAAACAAGAAAATTCTGTTCGAATCATCATTGGCTTGCACTCATTGCATGGAGCGCCTCATATGATACCATCTGGTAACTGTTAATAGCCAGATAAAGTGTTACCTGCTATATTGTAACAAATGTTTTGAATGTGCAGGAACATATACTGGAGGCACAGTAATTCCATACTGTACTTGTAAACACATTACTGCAGCACATAGGACTAATTATCTTCTGTGCAATTCATAATAATTGCAGGCTCAAACTCTTACTCCATCCTTTTATTATACAGTACAGTACATAGTTTGTTACCAGCAAAAGTAAATTTGATTTTATTAAAAAAAAAATCACATTTTATAATATATATATATATAATATATATATATATAATATATATATAATATATATATATATATATATATATATATATATATATATATATATATATATATATATATATATATATATATATATATATATATATATATATATATATATATATATATATATATATAATGATTATTTAGCAATAAAAAATTAGATTTTATAATATAAAGTTATAAGGAAAATTTGAGGGTGTAAGTGACTTCTACAGGTGTCAGCGATGGTATTCTGTCTTAAGTGTGGTACAATTATTCTCTTACATTTGGTTAGTTTTCTCTTGATTTGCACAGTGGAATTAGATTAGTTACGACTGAAGCACGATTTGCACTTTTGTCCTTAAACAATTTAAATGCTATAATAGAACTCACCTTCCTGTTTTGGCTCAGTATCCTGTAATGTTCCTTAGAATGCTAGCTGTGTTTTATGTAATAAGAAAATGATGCTAATCCTATTAGTATGCCATGGGATGTTGTACAATTTTCTGGGATTGACTAATTTTGTTGTTGGTTAACTATTTCAGCTCTGCCTGGTCATGGGCAGATGGCCCCTGGGTTAGGTGCTCCACCAATGATGGGGGGCCCCATGATGGGAGGGCCTCACATGATCCCACGCTTCAGGTGACCACCTGGTCCCGGTATGTAGCCAGCAGGTAGGAAGCAACGGGATGGGCAGCAGCAGGTCGGCGCTGGTGAGGCAACATACGCATGCCTTCGTCATGACTGATAGTCAGCCTCCTCACCGACCCTCCCTCGCTCGCTCGCTAAGCACACTAGCGCAGTCAGTCAGTCACTAAGTTGGCCTGTGGGGCAAACCAACACACACCTGGGACTATCCAAGATGATTCTGCTGTCTACATTACCTGCATTAGGCAAGAATTCTCAAACACCACTCATGCAGAGACATAAGACACGTCCAATTTTCGGCAAAGTTGAGACAGGAACAGTTCAATTGAACGAGAGAGTAGGATTCAATTTGTATGTCATGAGTGATGTTTTTGTGTGAAGTCATAGGTTTTTATTTTAATAATCAAAAATTACAAATATGTTGACAAAACTAAACAATGAAATTGTAGTGGGTCCCTAAAACTTGTTGGTTTTCCATCACAGCTCGGTTAGTCCTGTGTGGACGAGCTAACATTGCATCACTTTGCAGCAAGCATCTGTTATCATCTGTTATTGACTTCTTTGTCTCTTATCATTGCTCTGATCAGTGTTGAAATGTTTATCCACAAGACTGTTGTTTGTGTGCCGCCCACGTGGAACTTAAGTTTGAGCAAGTGGTGCTTGTATACTTGCTTCTTGGGACCTACACTTGATTGTATGTATAATTACTCTGATCCAGCTCAAGTGTGCGAGAGGTGTATCCCCCAGGTGTTGCATCTGTGTTTCTCTGTTGGCTTAATCATATTCCAGGCCATTGTGATCATTTATGATTAATTTGCTGGAGATATAAGGCAATTGGATTAAGTGCAGATGTGGCTTGTGGAGTAAGGTCCTGGTGCTAACTTGGGCTGAGATGGGGGAAGCAGGCTCGACTGTTCTATTCTTGGAGCGTTCAAGCACTTGTATTATAGTGTTTTAGGTTTCATCATTCTTTTTGAGTGATAATTGTGTATTTGTGAATTTTCTCTTTAAGGTAAGAAACTGTTTAGTTGATAAGGTAAGAAGCTGTTTAGTTTAGAAATGGTAGTTCTTCACAAAGCACTGTTGGAATTTTATCCTACCTATACAGATGTTAACCACAGGTTAGTCCATTTATAAATTTTTTTTGCAAGTTGTACAAATGAATTTGTAAATTGTTGAAAGGGAGATCCCATTAGCAGCCGTAAGTACTTTTTTGTATTTATTATTGTCACATTATTGCTATGAGGATTTAGTGACTTAACTATCAGCTTTGTTAAAAATGATGATCACCTGTTTACTGTATGTTGTGAAATAAATACTAATTAAGTTGTCATTCTTGTATTAGTTGGTTTCAAGCTTTATATTTTGTTATAATGCATACAAAATAAGATTATTTTTTTTTATTTGGATGAAAGTAATGGATTTTTTGTATTACTACTTGAAAGGGTGGAAGGAGTGGAGCATACGAACATTGTGGAAATTCGCAACAGGTGAGCCCGAACGAGAGGACGCGAGGCTGGGGGAGATGAGAATTTGTATTTTTGGTTTCTCCATGGAGTAATGTAACGGTTGTACTAATGTAATTGTTTTGGTAGAGCAGGTCTCTTGTCTCAGGATTTCCTTGTTATTTTAATTAATATATCTAACAATTTTGTGGCATAAGCTTTAAAGATTTATATATTGGAGTACAAATTTAATTCTGGCCATTTTTCTCAACAATTTGTAGCCAGGATATTCTGAGGGAGTTGCTTTGTAAAACCAAAACCTTTGCTGTAGTATTGCTGTTAAGTCGTCACTCTTCAGTGTGCATGGAATTTTGTTACTTATCGTAATTCAGAATAACACAGGAACTGAATGGATTCTTAACCCTCACTGGGTTTGTGCATGTAAGCGGTCATATATTTTAAGGGTTTAGGAAAAACGTGTGGAGCTCCTAAAGTATGTTCATGGTTGGCCACAATTTTTTTTTACAAGGCCAGAGCGTGGTGAGGCTAACCAGCCAACTCTTGTTGGTACTCTTTTTCTTTGTTGAAAGGAATCACTAGTAATTTGTGTGTAGGTTAAATGCAGTTATTGGGGATTATCCAATTTTATTCCTAGATTGTTTTAATGGTTTTAGTTTTGTTAGTGCTTAAGATTTTTTTAGTCACAATTCATTATCCTTTTTGTGTTCATAATTTCAATTCAAACACAGCCTTCATTATGAGTAAAGTACCTGTAAGGTTTATTCCAAAAATAAATGCATTTCACATTAGGTTCACATGTCTTTATTTTACAAATACTACTGTAATTATAACTAAAGACTTAAAGATTTTTTTATTATTATTATTGTGTGGATCATGCAGTAGCCTCACTTTTTCACATTAGATCTACTGTGCTGCTGCAGATCCAATCACAGTACTGCACTCTATAACCATCTGTTTGTTTTTTCTCAGTACTGATTAAGTGAAAATAAGAATGCATTAGACATATTGGTGTTTTCTTCAGTTAGGTTGGTTAGCTATGCCATGCTCCCTCTTGATTAACTAACCAGTTGAGACATTCCAACGCACACGCCAGTGGTGAGACCAATTTCAGTTTTCCCAGCTTGCAGCCTCTCAGGAGCCCTGTTATGTCTCCGCATGGCGCAGCCCGCTCTTGATTAGCTTGTTGGTGATGGTGAATCTGGGAAGTGAGGCCACATTCTCAGTTTTGGGGCCGACGAGTGACTCTCACCAACCGCACTCACTATTGCTATGCTGATGCCTTTATTTGCCCTTAGGGAGTGTGTCTCTCCGAATGTAAGTATCTTGTGATCGAGTGAATGAGTTCTTTGTGTATGTGCATTGTGTTAAATTGCTGAATTTGTATCTTCTTGATATATCATGTAATCCACTTACAGATTGGCCCATGGCTATTCCATATGTTAGGAAGCTAATTTGTGTATATGTTTTGTAATATAATTTTTGAATTTTAATATAGTTTGTATCTGTCAGGGAAGGGTGGTAAATATTAGTGCAGTGAGTGTGGTTTGATGAGAATGACTCAGGCTGGCCATTTGCTCAGTAGCCCTAGAAGTCCCCAATATGAATGTGTTCAGTCTTCCAGCAGCCGCCAGGTAGGCTGAATTCACAGCACCAGGGGCTGTTGGGAGTCAGTCCCCCAACCGGACGTGGTTTGGTGATTCATTCACAGCCTGTCACGGTGCTGTTGGACCTCTCAGTCCCCAGCCCCCTGAATTTTGGGGGGCTTGGTGAATTCTCTCTCACACTACTACTCTGTGTCGTACTGTGTTAGGCATCACTGATGACCTAGGTTGGGCCCAACCTCACACCCAGCATATTGTCTGCTATTCAGCTTTTGTTGAGCAGGCAAGTGGGGGGCATGAGGTGTGGGATGCTACTCAACCCAGAAACCCCAGGAGTGTAGCTGCGGTGTTGAGAGGATAATCACCTGTCCTCCCCGGGCCACTCTTGTGACCACACCCTCCAGAACTGGTGCAAGAAAGGTACATATTTTGTTTGTTAATGGTGGTTGGGGAATGGCCAATCTTCAACATTTCTTCACTTGCTTTAAGAATGGTTTGAGCATGAGGGTCTAACTGGCAAACTTTGTAATGTAGAGTTTAGTAGATGAGAGCTCTTGCAATTTTACATCTAGTTTGTATGTTAGCACTGCAGTGCTCAAGCTTCTCTGTGAATTGGTAAGCTACTGTGAGCTATAGGAATATTTCAATGAGGTTCTGTAAGTATTAATGGAGCCTTGTTGTGTATAGCCTTCTAGCACAGAGTGCTTTCCATCACGCTTGCACCTAAATTCCAAAGATTTTACAATACACTTTTTTCCTCAGATCATTCTACTGCTTTTGTAATATATATATATATATATATATAAAACTCAGTAACTGTAAAATTATCATGGACTTGGGAGACATAATTACCTTACCTCTGACTACATCATGTTACCAAAGCTGATCGCACCCATCCTCCTTTTGCTGGAATAATCTCTTATCTCAAGCCATCTTTTGATAATAGTCTTCAATAACTGAAAAGGTAGCAGGAAATTTCATATATGGGTTATGTAGTTGAATTTTATGAAATTGTAACCTCTGGATATGAAATATATTTTCAACAATTTCCTCAATAATAACCTCTTTTCTATTAAGAAATGTTCTTTTAAGTAAAAAAAAAAAAAAAAAAACTTATTGAACTATGTTTCATCCATAATAGAATGGCGTTATTGGCAGAACTTTAAAAGCAGCGCATGTACCCAAGAAAAATATAAAATTTAATTGAAACAAGACACCCTTGAAGATTATGGTAGCCAGTAGATGCAGTAATTATTCCCACACACTTAAATTAGGGCAGCGGTAAATATTGTATGTAAAAAATAAATTAAAATAAAGAAAAAACCCTAAAATGGTTTGGAGGTGTTGTGGTAATTATGCTAAGCTTAATTTTACACTGGGTTTACATCCATCCTATAATAGCATTGATTTTTTTTTTATTATATGGTGTTGGAATTATGAAGTTTGAAGTTTACATCAGTAATTTTACCATACATCTGGTGGTACATAAGTAAACTTGTTAGACACCTTAAACGGCAAAAACATTTCGACTTGTCCTTTTTATACTTTGATTCCATGACTGAAACTTCAAAGTAAATTAAGAGAGCCCTCTTCTGTAGTCAGCCAGTCAACCAAGATTGAAATTTACTTGAAATCTATAAAGCCAACTTTGAAGTCTCAGTCCTTTAATTGTTTTGTTTTAAGCCTTTTCCTGCTGTAATGCAAAGTGAGCAGGATCAAGACCAAACACATATTCTTTCTTTATTACCTCTCATTCAGTCTATTTGCTGTGTTAGTAAAGTTACATTGAAGTTTTCCATAAACTTCTTATAAGGAAGAGATTCTAAATTTCAGACATGAGAGAAAAGTCATATCAGGAGTTTATTTTAAATAAATTATAGTACAGTAAAAGACAAAAACGTGTGTAGGAGCCAGACAATTGGCTGGTGTGCTCCAATTCTCCTAACCTATGCAGTAGGTACTTGGAAAATTTTATTTCTTCTATGCAGATCACATACAAACTCTGTTTAACTTGATCAGACTGAAATGTTTTTGCCAGAGAATGGAAGTGGTTCTTGTGCATATTAGCTGTATATAAAGGTGACACTACAGCCATGAGAGAAAATTACAAGTTTAACATTAGGTTTCCTTAAACACTATCATGATCACCATCTATTTAATTTAGATGATATACAGTATGCTGATTTTCGTAGATACATCTTTTCTTAATATTTGTTGACATCATTTATCTAAAAGAATCAGTCACTATAAACAGTATTGTTTAATTTTATTGCAAATTAATACTCTTTTTACACATGGCTCATGGGATGCAAAAGTCTCATTGATGGAAGTTTCAGAGAAGTATTTTCAAGTATAATTTGTTTGTAGCATTAACATATAATGCCTCGGGAAATATTGCATGTAGCATTAACATATAATGCCTCGGTAAATATTGCACGTAAATGCTGTGCATTCGATAATGAGAATATTTTTTAGTAGAAATTGCTGTAGACAAATAATTTACTCTTGTCAATCAATAATAAGAAATTATTTCATAGAAATATAAGACCCTATTTAAAATTTTCACCTGGGAAAACTTTGTTAGTGTTCAAAAACTTATAAATTTTATCTTATCTATATTGTACTGTACTTTGAACAAACAAAGCTTGACAATCAGAATTATGCATTGCAGATAGAAAGAGAGCTTACCAGTAGTCTTGACACTAATATAAAAAAGAAAAGAAAAAAAAAGATAGTTGTCCCAACTCTGAGTAACTTGAGCATAGTGCTTATACCCATTTATAACTAATCCCTTTCTATGTTGGCAAGAAAGATATTATGGTAGCATTATTTGAAATAATATGTATTGGTTAGTAAGATAAACCTTCAAGAATTGCTATTGGATTGAAACAATTCCTTCAAGATCCTGGAACTGTTTACTCATTCATTTTCATATAAGTGCTTGCTGCTATGAACCTTGAATGAATTAGTACAATAAACCAAGAATTAATTGAATTTTTACACTAAATGTTGATAATTCAGGAAAAGTGAAAATAATAACTTGGGTAAACATGCTCAAATGTTAGTGACTATTTATAAAGTAAATTATAACAGCATTGTTTTGGGAAAGTAGCCCATATATGAAGTAACAAATGAGATCTCTGTCTCATCAGTTTTATTTATCATTAAATAAAAAAAATGCTTGGGGAGATTACAAACCACCTTTTCTAATTCTTTCATTCATATTGTAGCTAAATAATTTTTTGAATACTTCAAAGGTACAACAGCTTTTAATAACATTAACAAGCACTTTTTCCTCTTCTAAATTAAATATTGCATAGTTCATAAATGTAAATTGTGAATTTGTTTTCATAAATTTGTAAAATATCAGCCAATTTCTTTGCGAAAGTAGATTCATGAGATAATAATCATCAGTGTACACACCAGTGTTTATTACCCTGCCAGATTGACCTGGAGGTGGAATCAAGCCCAAGTCATTGAGATCAAGTTGAAAGTGTTAACATTGTCATGATATCCCCATTTTAATAATTGCTTTAATACTAAAACTTTGGGATTCATTTATATTAGCTTGCAAGTACTGTACTGTATATTATTCAGTAGGTGTTACATATAATTTTACTTGTTAAAATCCCAATGCCTTTAGATATATAGTATATGTTTTTTCAGATACAGCAATGTTCTGTCTCTCAGTCTTTGTCAATTCCTCCTCTCCTTTATATCATAGAATGAAGCTCAGGAAATCTTCCCCAAAACACTATTACTTCACAATTATTTCTCACTTATGCATTAGTTAAGAAAGTAGGTGGTGTTTCCTTGTTTGTGTGTGTTTTACCTTCTGTCTTCTGCACCGTTGGCTGGGGTCCCGGACTGCTCCGGGGCTGTGGTGTTTGTGAGTATCATGATGATGGCAGATGGCGCACAGACCAGCACAGATGAGTTTTATATGTTTTTTTGTTTTATTATTGTATGCCCTATACAGCTGTATTTACAGCTCAACAGTTTAGATATTTTGTGAGGCTGCTGTATTAGTCCAATAAAATTTTCAGTGAATTCTAGCTTTTCTTATCCACTTCAATGAACATGGAAAGAATAAGTGTATGTGATTTATAGTACCTCCTTTCTTTTCAAGTGAGTAGTGGGTGATAGGGTAATAATTCCAGCCTACCTGACCATAGTAATGATGGCAATGGTTAATTGAAAACAGGCTAGCCAAAAGCTGGAAAGAAATACATATATACAGTACAGTAGACTCGTAACTTACGCAGGGGTTACGTTCCTGGGACCCCGCACAAAGTCAGAGACATTCTTAAAAATCTCCTAAATCACCCTTAAATCACTACCCTGTATATACTGTATACATGTACATATACACGAGAACTCATAAATCACGACTGTAATGTAATATCAACATCTGTAACAAGTGCATAACAGCATTAATAGAACACAGACATTATGTAGACAGATATGTGTTGTTGTTTTGAGATTATTCATCCCCTTCCCACGTCACAGTAGGAGGATCATCAATGTCAGATAACGATGAAGAGGAGGATGTGGGCAGCTTCAGGTCACTGAGAGAAGTTGAGGGCTTTGGCTGATCTGGTAATGATGTTGATGCTGAGGTTTTCTTAAAGAACATGGTGATGGGAAGCTGTCGTTTCGTAAGCTTTCTGGAACATATTCTTATACCGAGTCATAAGGCTTGTAAGACCTCACAAGAAGTTGATGTTTAATGCCTTCTCCACCTGGCTAGTCACTTCAGCAGTAAATGAGGCACTTTTAGACACGGTTTCACAAATTTCCCTCTCCCAAATGTTGATGGATTTCACGCTGGATTTATTCCGCCCTTACCTCCATGCCACAGCAGCGATCAACATGCCGCCTTTTATTAAGTCTAACACGGTTACTTTTTCTTCCAGGGTCATCACAGAGCTTTGTTTCTTCGCTGGAGGACCAGAGGCAGAGGTTGGCTTGTGTTTGGGCATTATGAACGAGAATGAGAAAGGTTTAAGCGCACTATATTGACAAACAAGAGGCAGCTGTTACTCGGCCGATACACGCGCGGCAACTGAGACAGACAGAGAGGTGGCGGGGTGGTGCGTTTGGCGGGCTTGCGACTCATTTTGAAAGTTTTGAGCTTGAAATTGTAACCTAACCCCCGGGGTAATCCGCGTAAGTTGCAAGTCTACTGTATAACATTTAGTAAAATGGAGGAAGGGAAAGGAAAAGTGGAGTGAATGCAGAAGTTCTTTATGAATCATTGATGATATTCACAAGGGTTAGAATGGAGATGTTCTTGTAGTATTCTTTGAGAGGCTGCATGGGTATGATGCATTTGTGGTGTCAAACAGCAGCTTCTAAGTAAAGAACCATATGTAGCAGACATATATATTGGCAATGATGGTGTTAAAATTATTGATGACCTCTTAAGCATGATTACTTAACCTCTTGAATAGGATGAGTTAATCCTTGAGTACAAACACTTAACCCCTTGAATACTGTGTGATGAAATAACCTCTAAGTTCTCCATCACACCTGTGTTGCTGTATAGTGACAAATTATTTTTGAAGACACAAGAAGGTAGAAATGGGTAGGAATACAGTTTCTATATAGGAGGGTACAGTAAACCCTCGGTATAACGGATGCTGTATACATCGGACTCCTTAAACTTATTTCGGCTGGTAAGTGTTTGGCAAACTCGTACTAAGGAGGATGTCGGCAAAAGAACCTTTTTACGTTTGAAGTTTACTCATTATTTAATGTTATAACTTTATAGTGTGAAAGTATAGAAGTGACTTTTGTGTATATTTATTCCTGTCTTGTTTTGGAATGTTGAGATTGTAAACATTTATTGAGAAGGATGGTAACTACCTGTGCATCGAACTGGTCACATTCTGAGCATCAGACGATGTATCAGTAAAACCAGAGTTGGACTATTTTGTAACAAACGTTTACCCAATATTTTGATGTAAATAACGTTTAAGAGGAATTGCATTATTATCAAAAATTTATATACAATAAGTTGGAATTTTTAGTCAACTCAAAAATAAATGAGAAGCGAGTTATACCATCTTCACAGTAAATTGAAGAATTTGATACTTGATTTGGGAAGTCAACATTTGATGATTTCGAACCAATTCACTCAAATTAAGCAATATCCAACTATCCATTCCTTATATCCAGTAGGGTATACCAGTGGCCGTTGCAACCAAAACATTGATTGGGTACCACTTGTAAATGGCGAATTAGTTTCCCCTAACCTAATTGACTATCCTGCCCCCCACCCCCCTTGTTTCAGCACAGACCAATGATTCTGCAGCAAATCTGCCAGCCACACCAGCTCCCAATCTTACCCAAGGTCAATAGGGGTCTTACCCATGCTTAGCTTGACTCATCGGACATAAGGCATGAGCTTCAGACTTGCTCAGGATTTTGTGAGGGGGTTTCGGATTTTGAGTGAATGGAAAAAGGCCACAACAAAATAGGTAACAGAAAAGTCAGTTTATCACTTGGTAAACATTCATATTTTATTTAATTAGGCATTCAGGGGCAGATCCAGGAATATCAAAGGGGGGGAAACATGGCGAGCATAGCAAGTCCACACAGCTGGGGGGTTTTGGGGAAGGCGCTGTTGTCTTCCCCCCCCATTTTTTTTATCTGACCATTATCATGGGCACTTGATATTAGGAGATATTCTGAAGTCAATAGTAATTACTTTTTCTCTGCCCCTGGCATTAATAAGTAAAGTATAAACCCAGAGCAGTTTAAGGTGGATGTTAATTGACAATAGTACATGATTTCCACAGGTATATAAAAACAAACTACTGTATTAAATACTTTAAACAACACAAAGTAATAAAACGTTTGTCATCATACTGCCTCCACAGCAACCACTGAATATTTTCACCTTGTGATAACGGTTTTGGTTTCACATTTATTGTTTTAAATAACTCTTAAGTGGCAGGGCTTGATGTAAACTCTAATTGCTGGTTTTTCTTTTATTGTCAAAGTAGTTTTATACACATATATCAAGACTTTTGAGTAAATAAATTATGAATTCTCTCCAGGAAGTGTAATGAATACACTTTGAGAGAACACTTAAGTTGCTTGTTCACCCCTGCAAAAGTTGTAATGATCTGATACTCTCTCCGAGCGTGTCTCCTCCTCCGGGCACCAGAGAGGAGAGAATATGACAAGGTGTGAAATGTTTTGATTTATCAGCTGACCTAGCTCGACCTCTGTGATAGTTACAAGTTCAGCCGTGAATAATCATCAACAACTGAGTCCTTAGTGAATAAGTTGGTGTTATTCATTTGAACGAATATTTATATCAAGCAAAAGTGCTGTTACACCGCTTGGCCACTACCAACAGAGTCCTCACAGTTTAAATTCTAGGTACAGTATATCGAACCATGTTACAATAAAGTGTGCTTTAGCTAAACTGTTGCCTCTTGCACATGCTTTTGTAATGCCTTCTGGAAAGTTTTCTTGGAAACTACTGTGTACCTAGAGGACATTTTCCTGTAACAAATTGTCAAAACAATCCAGGAACTGACAAATATGATGACAGGTATGGTGAAACCAGGTAGGATTACTCTGGAAGATAAATAAAAAGGAAAAGAATCCTGTAAGTCAGGAAACTGTGTTTCATTAATGTAAGACAAGTTTAAGCTTATCAAAGACAATATGAATGCTGCTGAAATTAATATAAGGGTAAAAATGGTATGGGTATCAGTTCAGAAGTAATGTTTGATACAAATGCAAGATGATGGTGAGTAGGCAAGGTTGTGATCGCATTACTGCTAATTTCACAATAGTCTGGTGCTATATGATAACCTTCCACTACTAAATGTTTACCTACATCCTGGCATATAAGTATCACACTGGTTTGGTTTGGAAAATAAAAATAGCACATTACGTATTTACATGGGCGTGAAACACTAACCTATGGGGTATTGGAGTGTATTCACATTGCTGTAGAGCTGTAGAAGCATTAGTTTGTATTATAGCTAGTTCATAAGTAGCTTCTGCAGCCCAAATGAAAGCGAAAGCATAAGCTGGACATACGTGTAAGTATGTTGACTTACAATAATTTAAGACCATGCTTAGTCACAGCAACTAACGAAAAATCTTCTGAAACCACTATTAGTTCAGTTTCTCTGTTAAGAACCAAAAGTTCGTCATTTGCCTTCAATGGAAACGGTTCCAAATGCCATGCATTAAACTTCTGTTGTGATTTTAGTGGAATGTGTATTAGTATTTCCTCATGCGTTAAAGATGCCTCTAATAAGGGGCAACAATATTCCACGTCATGCTCCTGAAAATAGGAATTAGCTGATAGTCAGTTTCAGCTATATGTAAAGCAGCAATAAGTTGACCAACTGGCAACAACTGTGCATCTACACGACCTAAACCTGCATTCACTAAATCAGCTATGACCCTATCACTGGTAACTGTGGAAGCTTGCACAGAGGCTTCAGCTGCATGCATATATTCTGTAAAGCAGAGTAGCCAATCTAGTGTAGGCACTGTCCATGTGAATCCCTGGACAACACGTGTTAGTTGCTTAGTTTCGTCAACAATAGCATTCAACTGAGAGTTCAGAGTTTGTACTACCTTGTAGGACTGTTCAATGGCCTTTTTCTGTTTCATAACCACTTTTGAAACTGTATTCATTTGTTGTCCCAGTTTAGCTACATCTTCGGCGGTTATCCTACCAAACAGGGTGTTGCTTATTAAACCAACAAAATTAAATAGACCACGTTTTTGACGCCGATGAGAATGTACCGTCTTGTTCAAGATTCTTCGAACACTGCTGGAGACAGCTGGCAACTCAAGGCTGTTTGTTTACTATAGTACGTAGTATAATATAATACAAAACAAAAGTCCTACCATTAAATTAAGTAACAGGGAACTAAGTAACCAATTACCGATCACTTTTACATTTACAGTATTCATAATTTTTACTACGTACTATAGTAAACAAACGGCCTTGAGTTGCCAGCTGTCTCCAGCAGTTTTAGAAGAATCTTGAACGAGACAGTACATTCTAATCGGCATCAAAAACGGGGCCTATTTAACTTGACAGTTACGACATCTACTAAAAGTACTTTGCTCAGTGGGGCAACTAAAGCTCCGGCTTTGATGATGTCTGTTGGGGTTGCAGCTGTTGCCACCGCGCTCCATGCTAACAGGAGTAGCGATATCCAAGCCATGCCTGAAAGGGGTGAGGATAATTAATGTTTTTTGTTTGCTGATCATAGTTTTTGACTATAAGTATTGTCTATTATTGTATCGTGCTGAGCAACTGTCGTAGTACTGTTTTATCAATATGTTAAATAAATGTTAAAAAGACTAATAATTTTGATATAAAAAATGCAAAAATATTGAGGAGCACAACTTCGTTGATATTTATTCTACTGGAAACAAATGTAACATAGAACAGATTATTGAATTGGCAGACTAGCCCATCAGCTGATCAGATGAAGCTCACAACAAAACGTGATGTTGGTAAGGATTTCGTTAATCAAAGTTGTTCGTTAACCGAAATGAAGATCCTTATGGGAGGTAATTTGTTAATCGAACCATTCGTTAACCAAGGGACCACAGTACGGCAGGCTCTCATATTTGGATACCCATTTAGACTGTAAAAACCTCGTGAAATTAAAATCGTCAAATTTAAATATAACTTCCTATGGAGAAAATTAATTTGAGTCTGGTACTTACGAGGTTTGGCTAAATTTTGCCTTATTTACCCTACTTTTTGGGCGAATTACAACCTGTAATAAAGCAACATCCTAATAAACCAACGAAAATAACACAGATAAAGTTAAATAAAAACTAAAAATAAAGTTAAATAAAAACTAAAAACAACACACAAAAAGTTTTTGTTCTATAGCTTCAGCTAGAGTTGAACCTAATGATTTGGCAACTTCGTCATCCGAGTAAAAACACACACAACAACACTGGCTGTCCTTATGTTTTCAACTTTACCACTGCTGGTGGGTAGAATTTTTTTTTTAAATTGAGAAACCTTACCTAAAATATATATATGAACAGTAAATAAGTGTTGCTTTCATATTCTTATGTAGAGTAATGACGATATGTTTTCACATGTGGACACTTATATACGCGATCTAATTTTTTTTCTTTACCATTAATGGTTATGTGGGGTTCAGGATGTTTGGTTCACACTCAGGATTGGATGGAGAAAGGAAACTCACAATGTGCTCTCTATATACATGTTGTATTGGATGTACAATGCAGCTTGGTGCTGGGAAGGCAGCATGGTTACAAGCGTGATGTAGAGAGAGCTGGTTGGTGAGGACGCTCAGAGAAGGACCGCTTGTGGGTCGCCATGCTCGCCAGCGGGAGAGAGGACCGCCAGGCAGGCGGAGGAGCGAGGACCGCCAGGCAGGCGGAGGTGTTGCTGGCTGGTTGGTGTAGGTAGAGAGAGAGATCACCACGAGGTCAGGTCTTAAATAGCGGGGGTAGGCGTGGCTTAGCAGTTGACCCCCGCTCCGTGGTGTATGGCGGCGCTGGTTGACCTAGACCACGAGGCATACACTTGGGAATTGGTGGGGTCGGCTAGGCAGCGACAAACAGCGTTTGTAGGGGAGAATTCCACTACAGTACTCCCCCTTCCCTCCAGGCGGTGTAGGAGACTTGTTGTCTGCAGAGTTGCTTAGCACATGCGAGGCAGAACGGGCGGTGCGTGCCTCATGTGAGACAACGGCGATGGCGTGATGAGCCGGTCGCTGGATACAACTGTCTAGATACACAATATCTGTGGGAGTAGAGAGGGAGAATAAGGGTGTGTGGAGGCGATGAATGTTGTGCTTCCCTCACGGCAGGTACAGAGTCGACAGATGCGCCTGCTGGGGTGTGTGGACCTGGGTCAGGAGCAGGGGCTGTGTCAGCAGCAGCGGATGAGGGCTCGTGACAGCAGCTGGGTCCACGACAGCAGCAGGGTGCAGGACATTAGCAGGGAGTACCTGCGGTGTAGAGACAGTAGCTGTAGAGCCGATGAGAGCTGCTTCTGGGTGGATAAGCCAGTCTTCCATGTTGCTTGAAGACTGGGAGCGTGATCAGTTTCTCCTCCATCCTGTGTGAGTGCGAATCTCCGGGGTCACCATTTGTGGGGTATGGGATGTTTTGGTTCACACTCAGGATTGGATGGAGAAAGGAAACTCACAATGTGCTCTCTATATACATGTTGTATTGGATGTACAATGCAGCTTGGTGCTGGGAAGGCAGCATGGTTACAAGCGTGATGTAGAGAGAGCTGGTTGGTGAGGACGCTCAGAGAAGGACCGCTTGTGGGTCGCCATGCTCGCCAGCGGGAGAGAGGACCGCCAGGCAGGCGGAGGAGCGAGGACCGCCAGGCAGGCGGAGGTGTTGCTGGCTGGTTGGTGTAGGTAGAGAGAGAGATCACCACGAGGTCAGGTCTTAAATAGCGGGGGTAGGCGTGGCTTAGCAGTTGACCCCCGCTCCGTGGTGTATGGCGGCGCTGGTTGACCTAGACCACGAGGCATACACTTGGGAATTGGTGGGGTCGGCTAGGCAGCGACAAACAGCGTTTGTAGGGGAGAATTCCACTACAGTTAGCTACTTTTATTAATCCATTTATTAATATTAAATAACATTAATTAAAACAATCATTAATTTTTTTACATTAATTTTACTACAGCTACAACCAGGGTCTTATTTCCTTCAGTTTTATTTGTAGAACCAGTCAGTCACTGGTTTTGTAAACATTAACGAAAACAATGCCGTCTCGTCTCCTCGTGTGTTTTAATATTGTACGTATTATTAATGAATTGTATTGTTCATTTTGCACACATAAACATTAATTCAATCAAAAAGAAATTAAGTAATAAACAATACTGAATCTTTTGTACACAAGAGAAATGTCGCTGTATACATGAAAGTGCACGTCTGAACGTTGGTGGGTCGCTCAAACCTGTCAAAATTCGAGTTTCCGCCGTCGAAATTTGAAATTGTGTTGTTGTTTTTTGTGTCCAAATAAAAAACGTCAAATTAAAAACTTGTGAAATTTGAGAACCTACTGTACAGTAGTAGGATATACAGGTACTTGACTGACATTAGGAGTTCCTACTAAGTTTCTGCCGACTTTTTTCATTCTACAGTATATACATGTACAGTACTATCTCTGTGACGTTTGTCGTTGGCTCAAGTACTTGGAATTTGTTTCCATGTTCTTTCGCTTTAATCAAGTATGGACCTGTAAATTTAGGCGAAAATTTTTGTGTGTGTTCCGTCCATTTTATCATTACTGCATCTCCTATTTCTAGAGTTACAGGCTTAGCATTTTTATGATGCTTGCACATCATTTCAGCACGTGAGGCTGCTAAAGGTTTTCATACTTTTCCATGGATGCTTGTGAAAACACTGATTTGCTTCTTGGCATAGTCATCCATGTTGTACACAGGCTGAGGGGTTCCTGCTAGTATATCACAGGGCAAGCATTTATTGGTACCATAAATAATGTAATATGGTGATTTTCCTGTAAAGCTATTGATAGATCCATTGATGGATGCTGCTTGTGGAAGCCAGTCCTCCCATGAACTGTGCATCGGATTCACCAGAGAGTATCAAGAATTTTATGATTTGTACGCTAGACCAACCCATTTAAGGATGGGTGGTATGCAGTTGTGAAGGTTTTGTGATGTCATATTGTTGACATATTGCTGTTAAGAGTTGATTCTTAAATTCTGCCCCAATAATATATGAGAGTATCACTCTAGGTGTAGAAAAGGGACAGATAAGATGAGTGACTAATGCATGAGTCACTGCTTCGGCAGACTTGTTCTGCAATGGTGCTAGTACCACGAATCTAGAGAAGTGGTCAACGCACACAAGTATGAAATTAGAGCCTTGATGGCTTTTTGGTAGTTGCAATAAATCGATTGCAACTGTATCCCATTTGTCATGGTCATGTTGACTGCTAGTCTGTTTAACTAATGATTCTTATTAAACTCCACAACCGCAAAACATGAGTGGGTTAGCAACCCCTGAGAAGAAGACGTGTTTTCCCCATAGACGCTTACACTTGTGTTTCCCTCCCAAGTTGGCCCGCCTTTGTGAAGACAGTTGCCAATGCGCTGCTTATTCCACTTTCTCCTGGGAAGCTCAATCTTGAATTAGTCTGTGTAAATCAACTCAAGTAATTTGCCAGACCTTTGTCAACTGAGGGTCATCCTTGAATGAGTAACCGCTAGTTTGTTTGCAATTACTGTCATTGCGTGAGTAGCGATCGCTGGCAACTCAGGGGTATATATACCCTGGGATCACTCAGGGCTAGCGTCCCCTGATGCCCTCTCTGCCGTTTGTCCTCGGGTATGTTTATGTGTAGCCATTCAGTTTGATTCAGTCAATTGTAGTGAATATCAGTGTTCATCAGTGTTCATGCTTTAACAGTTGAATTGTCATTCACCCAGTGTAAGAAGTACTATAATTTAAATATATCTGTCGTTCCCAGACAAGAGATTTGTTATGATTGTGTTGTTCATGCTTCGTCCCCTGACGCCCGCTCTGCCGCTTGTCCTCAGATCCAATTGTGACTCGTGGATCACTCATCAACTGCCCCGGATGCAGTAGATACCCAGCAGGGATCAATATATTAGACGATGTCACCGATGCGGCCTGATTAATATGCTCCACTGCCTCGTAGTGCCAGACCCCAGACTCGCCGTGTGTCTGGCTACCCCCGACCCCAGCAGCAGTCGTGAGCCCTAGTGTTCCACCTTGGGACACTCCCTGGAAGTTATATGTCCACAGAGTGTATTGTAATATGTATGTTGGGGATAATTAGTTGGAAATTATTATCCCATGTTGGGTAGTGGACCCAGGTATCTGCTGGTTTTAGTATCAACGTATATGTTGAGTAAAGTACTTTGTAATGTGTGGGAAGTAAAGTTGTCCACTTGGAACTTGGAGTAAAGTCTTGTAACTGTATTGAGATGTACCACTAGAAGAGGTGGGTGAAGTAGAAGTACCCACTTGGAGTGGCAGTAAAGTAATCTACAAGGAGTGCCATGTACTATGTATTGTGAGTAGGGCCCAGGAACTGGTCCTGCTAGGTAATGTAATGTAACACCAGTAAGGTTGTGTGCAGTAAGAGTGTAAGATCTGAGTAATTGCTGTTGAGTAAAAAGAAGAAAATAAGTAAATAAGCAAATAAGTAAAGAAGAAAGCACTGAGTCTACAATAAGCCCAGGAGTTGAGCCTGGTAGTTAAATGTTAATAATATCTCTTTTTTTCCCTTTGATAGAAGACTTTCTACATGACCGCAAGCAGTGTGTGGCGATTAATGGCACGAAATCGTCATTTGTACCTGTAACAAGTGGGGTACCACAGGGCAGTGTATTGGGTCCGCTGTTGTTTGTTTGTTTCATAAATGACATGGCTGACGTGTACACTCCTCCATACAAATGTTTGCCGATGATGGCAAGTTATTTCGGGAAATTAAGAACCAAGCAGACTATGAAGAGCTGCAGAAGGACCTCTGGGCTCCAGGAATGGTCGAAGAAATGGCTGCTGAGATTCAATGTCACGAAGTGTAAGAGGATGCACCTGGGGCATACCAACGGTAAGGAGGCGTATCATATGTCCCTAGGTGTGTATGTTGACAATGAGCTGAAGTTCTTGGGCCATTGTGAGAAGAAGGTAAATCAGGCAAATAAATTATTGGGTCTTATAAGAAGGTCGTTCAGATATCTAGACGGTCCGTCCCTCGTAACGATCTTCAGGAGTGAAGTGCTTCCCCATCTGGAGTACTGTCACCCCATCTGGTCCCCGAGACATGGATTGCCAGCTGCTGAAATAAACAAAGGAGGGCCACCAGACTGGTGCCTGCATCTCGGCACTCCAGCTAAATCAAGAGATTGGAGCGCCTGAACTTGCCTAGCTTATACTACAGACGGGCAAGGGGGGACCTAGTTGAGGTGTATAAGCATCTCAGGGGGCACTACTCAGTTGAGTGTCCTTACTTGGAGCTGGCGGACGCTCGCCCCACAAGGGGTCACAGCTCAAGATTGTAGAAGCCGCAAGTCCAGAAAACTGTGAGGGCAAACTTTTTCGGAGTGAGGGTTGTAAACTCTTGGAACAATCTATCAGAGAGTGTTGTGACGGCACCGAGTGTGAGCTCTTTCAAGAGAAGACTAGACCAACACTGGAGCGGGTTCAGGTACATTCAGGAGCCGGTGCATGCCCAGTATTTGCCAACAGTGCGTGACAGACGTAACCGATCGCCCGGGCAGCTAGCGAGCCGATCTTTTGGTGAAGAATATAAATGAAAAGAGACGTGACCGATCGCCCAAGCGGCTAACAAGCCGATCAGTGGCGAAGAAGATAAAAAAAAAAAAAAAAAAAAAAAAAAAATTCATATTAATAAATTTGTTCTTAGAGTATTTTAGGTGTATTCTTTTCTCCCACAGTATTTTACCTTAATTACTGTCCAAGTGACTTGATACCAGAATTACCATACCCATGTGCCTAGACCCTCGTCCATGCTACCAAAAGAATGTCCATGCTACCAAAAAGAACTAAGGTTAGGCTGTCATGATCATGATGACGGCTAACCTGAAAACCTTAAAGATTCATATTACGCTCAAACGTCCACAAAACCTTCTGAGTCCCCCAGTGGAAACGTCCCCTGTTTTCTCTGTTTCCTTGATGACGTCATCGATAGGCCGTCTTTTTTTAAAGGGAACGTTGAATATAATCCGCGGATTTCGTAGCAAGACGCTGTATGTTGGGACTTGCTGCCATCCAACCCTTTGTAATCAATTTAATTTTGCTTTTGATAGCTCAGCCAGAGCATTGTTAGTGAGGATAATAGTAGGGAATGAAACGGAGTTCATAGTCTCAGTTTCAACGTCAGAGTGTACAGTAAATTAATTCATCGAAATAGAAGTAGGTGGACTCCCTGACCTATTTTGAGTGAGGGTGCCGCGGGCATTTCAACCGTTAGTAAGTGCTCGCCCCTTCACCCATACAGGTAGGTCATTCCACTCTGTGTTGTAATTCGCCCTTCTTTACGTGATATGACCCAATTAATAGTTGATTGTGCAAGTGTTACAGTAACGTAGTTGATATGCTCTGAGTGAAGTAATATTTACGTCTTTAACGTCCCCTGAAACGTGATGTCGTTGTCACCGTTAGTAAGTGCTCGCCCCTTCACCCATACAGGTCCCCAATGCAGCCTAGGCCGTGTCTGTAGCATGGACGTTGTATCCACTATGTCTGGAGAGATGTCCGAGGTCCAGTAAGATCAGTTATCTTCGTGGGACCCGACCGTCAGGCACGTCAGTACTACCTATGGGCCCCATAGCTGGCCCATCTGACCCTAACGCTCGGCCTGCGAGGTGACCCAGGATCACCAAGCCACACACCACTACCAGCCCCATCATTGGTGGATGAGTGTCTAACTCAGTAGGGCTATTTGTGTGGTGGGGTTATTCCACTGGGATCTTCAGAGTTCGTTGGAAAGTACCCCATGGTGGCAGGACCCCAGGGCGGGTGCTTGAGTATCACTCCTGACGACTGAGTGTTGTAGTGGCAGTTGCCCCTGGTCTTAATGGTGCTAAGTTACTGTAAGAGTTTGTGTTATTGAGTATGTCCACCCAGTAGTGGTGTGAGTATGTTGAGCCTGAGGGCATAGTACCAGATTTCGTCTGTTGGTACATATATTCTTTCTCCTACCTCCATATTAATGTTTAAATAAATTTTGTATTTGCATATTGTGTCTATTATTTACCTACCGTTATTTCTTCCCCATTACTTGATACTATTGTAGTGGACGTCTCCCCTACAACTGCGTAGCTGCATCCCACCTGCTACGTCTCCCCTAGCAACCAAACTAGCGGCTCAAGGGGGGGGGGGGCGTCACCAGATCCCACCGTATCCTAGCAACTGAGTCAAAAGACCGGCTACTTCCTGGGTTTTCCCTACATGACTCACGGCTGCTGTGTATATAAGCTCTGTCTCTCCATTGAGATTCATTCTGGCCTCTCTACTTGAACACGCAACACCGCCTCCTCCGCCGCTGCCTGGTGGCCCTCGCTTCTCCTCCGCCTGCCTGGCGGTCCTCGCTCCCGCCAGCGAGCATGGCGACCCACCAGCTGTCCTTCTCTGAGCTTCCTCACCAACCAGCTCATATTCTGCTCTCGGTTCCTGAACACGAAACACCTCCTCCCAGCAAGCTCCTCTCTGTCCAGCTTTCATTCAACCAGGAGGCCAGCAACAGGCAACATCTTCTCTAACGAAGCTCCTGCACATCTACCTCCTTCAACACGCTACTCACCGAACGTGTCTACTGAGCAGCTCCTCACCACACGGCACCTCCAGCACCAGACTGTCTACCATATAACTTATATTATATAAGAAAACCACCTTAGAGTTTCCATCCATCCTGAGTGCTAGACAACATTATATCATGAAACCCTACAAATGGTGACTCCCGGAGATAAGCACTCACACAGGATGGAGGAGACACTGATCACGCTCCCAGTCTTCAAGCAGCATGGAAGACTGGCTTATCCACACAGAAGCAGCTCTGTTACTCTAAGCAGACACCAGCCCTCTTCCTGCCCTAAGCACCACATCCTGACGACCCCACACCTGTCCTGCCTCAGACGCTGACCCGGCCCAGCAGTAACCCCCCCTGCTGCCCCTGACGCGGCCTCTGTTCCTGAGTGACCCACACACCTCTTTTTCTCCCTCAGGTACTCCCTGCTAATGTCCTGCACCCTGCTGCTGTCGTGGACCCAGCTGCTGTCACGAGCCCTAATCCGCTTCTGCTGACGCAGCCCCTGCTCCTGACCCAGGCCCACACACACCCCAGCAGGCGCATCTGACGACTCTGTACCTGTCATGAGGGAAGCACAACATTCATCGCCTCCACACACCCTTTTCTCCCTCCCACAGATAGTATGTATATTGACAGTTGTGTCCAGCGACCGGCTCATTCACGCCATCGCTGTTGTCTCACATGAGGCATGCACCACCCGTTCTGCCTCACATGCTAAGCAACTCTACAGACAACAAGTCTCCTACACCGCCTGGAGGGAAGGGGGAGTATTGTAGTGACGTCTCTACCACTGTGTAGCTGCATCCCACCTGCCGTCTTACCTAGCAACCAAACTAGCGGCCCAAGGGGCGCTACCAGATGCCACCGTATCCCAGCAACTGAGTCAAAGACCGGCTACTTCTTGGGTTTTCCCTACATGACTCACGGCTGACTCACGGCTGCTGTATAAGCTCTGTCTCCATTGAGATTCATTCTGGCCTCTTCTTCTGAACACGCAACACCTCCTCCTCTCCGCTGCCTGACGGCCCTCGCTTCTCCTCGCCTGCCTGGCGGTTCCCGCCCGCCAGCGAGCATGGCGACCCACCCGTCCTTCTGAGTTTCCTCACCAACCAGCTCTTATTCTGCTCTCGGTTCCTGAACACGCAACACCTCCCAGCAAGCTCTCGCTGTCCAGCTTTCATCAACCAGGAGGCCAGCAACAGGCAACATCTCTAACGAAGCTCCTGCACATCTACTCCTTCAACACGCTACTCACCAAACGTGTCTACTGAGCAGCTCTCACCACACGGCACCTCCAGCACCAGACTGTCTACCATATAACTTATATTATACAAGAAAACCACCTTAGAGTTTCCATCCATCCTACACTATCATTACATATACTCGAGCCCTCTCTCGTCACGCTACCAATGGTTAAAAGTATTAGAGTAAAGAAAAATGTTATAAGAGGCATGGCCCTTATAAGGCAGTAACCAATGAAGTAAGTAAAGGAACTGAGTAAGAGCAAGAAGTAAGACAAGAGAAGTGTAAGATAAGGGTGTAGGTGTTGAAAACACGCAGCCTTACACATGGACGTTCCGGCGTCGGGTATTCTAAGATTGGAGCGGGATCCATCGTTGTTCCCTTGTGTTTTGCACAAGATAAACATTTAGCAATGTGATGCTCGATGTCGATCCTCATAGATTTCCAATAATATTTTTGTCTAATTTTTGTTAGACATCTATCTCGCCCTGGATGCCCAGCTTGGGGTGCATCATGGAAGAGGGTGAGAATGTTTTCCTTTAATGATGTAGGAATAACAACTTGAGAGATTGACTCTTGTTGTGTTTTCACTGAGCGATATAATATGTCACGCCGCAGCTCAAACTGTGAGAGTGGTAGAGGTAATCTGGGCAAATTTACCTCATCTCCCGATTCTAAGGCATATATAACCTTGGACCATAATGGATCCTGTAACTGTTCCGTCCTTAATTGTGACAGGGTGAACGTAGGTAGTGGCGTGACAGGAGCTATGTGTCTAGATAGCGAATCAGCTACCACGTTCGCATGGCTCGGCAAATACTTGAAGTCGGGTGCGAACTCCAGTATGATCAGATACCAGCGCGCTAAACGCCCTGATAAATTCTTCCCATTAAATAGTTCTGTCACGGCTACATGATCTGTGTGGACTGTGATCGGATATCCCAAAATGAGATCCCGAAAATGCTTGAGAGCCCACACTACAACTAATGCTTCTAAATGCGTAGCTGAATAACGTGTTTCTGCATCGTTGAGGGTGCGACTGGCGTATGCTACTACCCGCCATTTTCCTCGATAATTAATCAGTTTGCATGAGCACCGCCCCTAAACCTAGGCCCGAGGCATCAGTACACATGGTAAATGGTTTTGTGTAGTCCGGAAAGGCTAACACTGGAGCTTTCGTTAAGACGCTCTTTAGGGCATTAAAATTGTCCTCTTGTTCCTTATTCCATGTAAACTCCACATCCTTTTTGAGGAGTTTAGTGAGTGGTGATGCTAACTTGGCATAACCTTCAATGAAAGAACGGTAGTATCCTGATAATCCTAGGAAACTACGAAGTTGATCTACGTTCTTGGGATAAGGGAATTGTTTCACCGCCTTTACCTTGCAATCTATTGTGTGTATACCATTACCATCCACTATGTGACCAAGAAATTGGATTCTGGATTTGAGAAATTCACATTTGGAAAGTTTCACTTTCAATCCAGCTAGATGTAGCTTTGTGAAAACTTCTCGTAGCTTGTTTAGATGACTTTATAAATCTTTGCTTACTATGATAAGATCATCTAGATAGGCATAGACTGTGTTACCTATCATTCCAGCAAACAAGGTGTTTATCATTCTTTGGAATGCTAGCGGCGCATTTCTTAGACCAAATGGCATTCTTAAGAACTCGAAATGTCCCATAGGTGTGCTGAATGCAGTTATTTCGCAGGAATCCTCATGTAAGGTAATTTGCCAGTACCCGCTAAGTAAATCTAAGTTGCTGAAGACAGCGTTGTCTTTTCCTAGTGACTGTAGTAAGTCAGTTAGGACAGGCATTGGGAACCTGTCTGGTACAGCCGTTGGGGCGTCGAAATCTATGACTGGTCTCCATCCTCCATCATTCTTGGGAACTAAAAATAAAGGTGAGTTCCATGGTGATGCGGAAGGTTGGATCACCTTTTGGTCCACCATGTCATGTACTATTTGCTGGACTACCACTCTTCTGCTGTGGGGTAGCCTATATGCTGGGATGGAGATTGGGTTAGCTTCCGGTTTGAGTGGAATATGATGATTTGTCAACGTTGTTTTACCTAGGGGTTCTCCAGGTAATGCTATGATTTCCTTAAATTCGGCGAGTAATTCTAAAACATCACTTTTGCCTCGAGGATGATCGACTACTTTCACGTATGGCGCTATCAACGCTACTGTACTTTATCAACAATACATGATTTTTCATACGATTCCCCCGTGTTATACTGTTGCATAGTGCATGTGGCCAGCAGTCTAATTTCTCTTTGGTAGGCCTACATACACATACGTGCATGTAGGAGATCTCGCACAAAGGATGGAGGTGAGAAAGGAAACTCAAAATGGCGGCAGATATATATATATATATATATATATATATATATATATATATATATATATATATATATATATATATATATATATATATATATATATATATATATATATATATATATATATATATATATATATATATATATATATATATATATATATATATATATATATATATATATATATATATATATATATATATATATATATATATATATATATATATATATATATATATATATATATATATATATAAGTCATGCGCCGGTTAACGTGTGACCGAACAACGTCTGATCGTATATACGTCCGTGCATCCCCCCCCCAAAAAAAAACAAAAAAAAAACACGTGACGCCTGCTGGACCACCACTCCACGACCCCCTGACGGAGACACGATGATCCAACCCATATTGGTCAGATATTATGTGTTAAAGGAATATGCTTCCTTACTTAGGGTTTTTTTCAGCATTTGCCTACAGGTGAAATGTTAACCTACATCTATTGAGGATAAAATCTTTCACCTACAAATTGACAATAACACATTTGCTGTAATTAGACATATCTAGTTGCCTCAACAATTGCAACCCCAGTTGCAATTGGGGTTGCAATTTCAAATTCTGTGGCATTACTAAAAATAGTAACGTTTCTGGTGCATTCTAAGATTAAGAGAGAAAACGGAGGACTCAGGCGTCCTGATGTGAGAGAAAACGGACTCGTATGATGAGGACCAAAAAAAAAAGCATAGCTACATGTTTTGTGGACTACAGTATTGAGCGTACCCTTTTCATCACTGTAATAAACCCTAGCCATGCCTATGTGTGTTTATGATATTTACCATAACATTATATATATATATATATATATATATATTTAGTGGATCTAAATGGTCGTAAAATGGGAAACTTGGGGTTGGGTCTTGGGTGCCTGAACCAATTAGAATAAATCCCATAGGTTCTGTACTTTCGTTATCGGCGGGGTCCCAATTAGGCGCGATAACCAAGTGATGACTTAACTGTACTGTATATACTTGTGACACTGGCCAGTTGCTTCTGGTGTTATGGTACAGGGGTACCAAGTGACAGCACTAGCATCCCGCTTCCTCTATCAAGGAATAAACAATTAAATTTTAAATTGAAAAAAAAAATTCAAATAATGGGACCAAGCTAACCTAAATGGACTGTGGGGTTCAGGATGTTTGGTTCACACTCAGGATTGGATGGAGAAAGGAAACTCACAATGTGCTCTCTATATACATGTTGTATTGGATGTACAATGCAGCTTGGTGCTGGGAAGGCAGCATGGTTACAAGCGTGTTGTAGAGAGAGCTGGTTGGTGAGGACGCTCAGAGAAGGACAGCTTGTGGGTCGCCATGCTCGCCAGCGGGAGAGAGGACCGCCAGGCAGGCGGAGGAGGAGGAGGTGTTGCTGGCTGCGGCTGTGGGTAGAAAGAGGGAGAGATCACCACGAGGTCAGGTCTTAAATAGCGGGGGGTAGGCGTGGCTTAGCAGTTGACCCCCGCTCCGTGGTGTATGGCGGCGCTGGTTGACCTAGACCACGAGGCATACACTGGGGAATTGGTGGGGTCGGCTAGGCAGCGACAAACAGCGTTTGTAGGGGAGAATTCCACTACAATACTCCCCCTTCCCTCCAGGCTGTGTAGGAGACTTGTTGTCTGCAGGGTTGCATAGCACATGTGAGGCAGAACGGGCGGTGCGTGCCTCATGTGAGACAACGGCGATGGTGTGGATGAGCCGGTCGCTGGGGACAACTGTCTAGATACACAATATCTGTGGGAGTAGAGAGGGAGAATAAGTGTGTGTGGAGGCGATGAATGTTGTGCTTCCCTCACGGCAGGTACAGAGTCGCCAGATGCGCCTGCTGGGGTGTGTGGGCCTGGGTCAGGAGCAGGGGCTGTGTCAGCAGCTGGGTCCACACCAGCAGCAGGGTGCAGGACATTAGCAGGGAGTACCTGAGGGAGAAAAGAGGGGTGTGTGGGTCCGCACTCAGGAACAGAGGCCGCATCAGGGGCGGCAGGGGTTACTGCTGGGCCGGGGTCGGCGTCTGAGGCAGGACGGGTGTGCTGGGGTCGGTAGGACGTGGTGCTTAGGGCAGGAAGAGGAGCTGGTGTCTGCTTAGAGTAGCAGAGCTGCTCTAGGGTGTCTAACCTGCGGTGTAGAGACAGTAGCTGTAGAGCCGATGAGAGCTGCTTCTGGGTGGATAAGCCAGTCTTCCATGTTGCTTGAAGACTGGGAGCGTGATCAGTTTCTCCTCCATCCTGTGTGAGTGCGAATCTCTGGGGGTCACCATTTGTGGGGTTCAGGATGTTTGGTTCACACTCAGGATTGGATGGAGAAAGGAAACTCACAATGTGCTCTCTATATACATGTTGTATTGGATGTACAATGCAGCTTGGTGCTGGGAAGGCAGCATGGTTACAAGCGTGATGTAGAGAGAGCTGGTTGGTGAGGACGCTCAGAGAAGGACAGCTTGTGGGTCGCCATGCTCGCCGGCGGGAGAGAGGACCGCCGGGCAGGCGGAGGAGGAGGAGGTGTTGCTGGCTGCGGCTGTGGGTAGAAAGAGGGAGAGATCACCACGAGGTCAGGTCTTAAATAGCGGGGGGTAGGCGTGGCTTAGCAGTTGACCCCCGCTCCGTGGTGTATGGCGGCGCTGGTTGACCTAGACCACGAGGCATACACTGGGGAATTGGTGGGGTCGGCTAGGCAGCGACAAACAGCGTTTGTAGGGGAGAATTCCACTACAGGACCTAGAGCGGGCACAGTCACGTATGCATCGCGTATTCTTATAGATTGTGCGGCCAGGCGTACGTTATCTAGTGTATTTAGTCAATATTGTACAGTAACAATGGACCTACGTGCAAACCTGTAATGTAGCCTACATGTACTAAATGACTACGGTACGAAAATTGTTATGTCTATTGAAAATATAGCTTGTTTATACAGGTATTCAAATAAATTACTTTCTTACAAGAATCCCTCCAATGTAAGTTATATTCACCCTGGTCGTTTGGGTGGCAAATTATGAGAAGAGCTTAGTCACTCTTAAGTAATGATAAATAAACACGCAGGCCTTCAGCGCCAACTGTCAAATCTTATCTCAAACAAATAAACAAACAAACTCCAGACATTCTGTCACCTCACCTCCCGCCCCCCAGATTTCCCACCACCCTCGTGTTCCAAGATAAAAGATTGGTGATTTCTTTATGTTTATTTTATATAATATCTCAGACTAAAGTTAGGATAATATAATTTGTATTGCTGAAATCCTTGCAAGACAGAGATTAATTTGAATATAAGCGTCATATATTTTGCTCAAGATATAAAAAATGAAGTACATTAGTGTACAATACTGTAGTACATTTTATAAAAAGGTTTTCAACTGTATTTTTGGGTAGATTTACATACTTTTATCCTCTTCGCCACTGATCGGCTTGTTAGCCGCTTGGGCGATCGGTCACGTCTCTGATTACTTTTCCTTTTCATTTATCTTCTTCACCAAAAGATCGGCTCGCCAGCCGCCCGGGCGATCGGTCACGTCTCTGTTACACACTGTTGGCAAATACTGGGCATGCACCGGCTCCTGAATGTATCTGAACCCGCTCCAGTGTTGGTCAAGTCTTGTCTTGAAAGAGCTCACACTCGGTGCCGTCACAACACTCTCTGGTAGATTGTTCCAAGAGTTTACAACCCTCACTCCAAAAAAGTTTGCCCTCACGGTTTTCTGGACTTGCGGCCTCTTCAATCTTTGAGCTGTGACCCCTTGTGGGGCGAGCGTCCGCCAGCTCCAAGTAAGGACACTCAACTGAGTAGTGCCCCTGAGATGCTTATACACCTTAACTAGGTCCCCCCTTGCCCGTCTGTAGTATAAGCTAGGCAAGTTCAGGCGCTCCAATCTCTCAGGGTAGCTGAGGTGCCGAAGTGCAGGCACCATTCTGGTGGCCCTCCTTTGAACATTTTCAACCAACTGACAGTCCCTAGCATATCTTGGGGACCAGATGGGGTGACAGTACTCCAGATGGGGAAGCAGTTCACTCCTGAAGATCGTTACGAGGGACGGACCGTCTAGATATCTGAACGACCTTCTTATAAGACCCAATAATTTATTTGCCTGATTTACCTTCTTCTCACAATGGCCCGAGAACTTCAGCTCCTTGTCAACATACACACCTAGGTCCTTCTCACACACAGTCTCAACTAGCGCAGTTTCTTCATCCCGTTGGGACATGTGATACGCCTCCTTACCGTTGGTACGCCCCAGGTGCATCCTCTTACACTTCGTGACATTGAATCTCGGCAGCCATTTCTTCGACCATTCCTGGAGCCCACAGAGATCCTTCTGCAACTCTTCACAGTCCGCTTGGTCCTTAATTTCCCGAAATAACTTGGCGTCATCGGCAAACATTTGTATGGAGGAGTGTACAACGTCAGGCATGTCATTTATGAAACAAACAAACAACAGCGGGCCCAATACACTGCCCTGTGGTATCCCAATTGTGACAAGTACAAATGACGATTTCGTACCATTAATCACCACACATTGCTTGCGGTCATGTAGAAAGTCTTCAATCCACGCTTGGACATTTCCCCGAATTCCGTACCCTTCCAGTTTGATTTTTAGCCTTTCGTGGGGTACACTGTCGAAGGCCTTGGCAAAATCTAGGTAAATATTGTCGATATTACCACCCCATTCCAGAATATGGGTCCAAATATCCAATACCTTGAGCAATTGTGTTAAGCAGGAGCACCCCGGCATAAAACCGTGTTGGCAATCTTTTACAAGGTTGTTTCGTATTGGATGTTCCATTGTGGCATCTCTGATTATACTCTCAAGTACTTTACATATTATGCTGGTCAGGCTCACCGGTCTATAGTTGTTCGTGGAGTGACGATCGCCCTTCTTGAAGATAGGATTCACATAACCCACTTTCCATTCACTGGGGACCATTTGTTTGTCCAGGCATTTACAAAACAGGATCTTCAGGGGCTCTGCAAGCTCGTTGCACAACTCTCTTAGCACTTTTGGATGCACCATGTCAGGTCCGGGACTCTTATGGACCTTTAGCCTGGACAGTTTATTTCTAATACCCTTTTCTGTGAACACAATGTGGGTCAGTGCTGTGTCGAACCGTCTGTCCTCAAACGCAGGAAGGTTAGTTGCATCCTCTCTTGTGAACACCGAGGAAAAGAAGCTGTTCAATGCCTCAGCTTTATCCTGGTCAGAATCTGCGTAACTACCATCCACCAGCCTCAGGTCTGATACTTCTACTCGCGTTTTCAATTTCGATTTTGCATAGCGGTAAAACGCCTTTGGGTTTGACTTGACCTCGCTTGCAACCAGCCTCTGGAACTCCTTTTCAGCCCTCCTACACTCTATCTTTGCTTGGTTTCTGGCTCTTGCATACATCCTCCTGTCTTGCTCATCGTTTGACCCAACCCACTTCTTGAATTTCTGGGTTTTCTTCTTAATTTTGTCGACCGCCGCATGGTTCATGTGTAGGGATCCCCTCGTATTCCTAGAAGCACTGGGTTTGGTTTTGGGTATATATTTATCGATCAAATGGGTCATTTTACTAGTTATGATATTCAGCGTAGTGTCTGCATTTTTGTACTTTAATATGTCAGCCGAGGTGATACCCCTCATCTCTTCCCTCATCCCATTGTAATTTCCCTTGTAATATTTGCACCTTGGCCTGGCCTTATCCTGAACTAGGTAACAGTTAAATCTGAATGACAACACTGTGTGCCAACTGGGGCAAGCTGTTCCAGTTTGGCCACCATACCCTCCTCGTTTGTTATGATGAGGTCAAGTGGCTTGGATGTTTGCTCCCCTCTGTAATGTGTCGAGCCTCTAACATGTTGGAACAGAAAATTATCTCTCAGAGTTTCTACAAAAAGAGTAGCAGGGTTATTCAAGTCATTCGGGGTGGACTCGTTTCTCCAGTCGATGTCGCCATAGTTAAAGTCACCTGTAACCGCCAAGCAGACGGTTAGAGGGTGAATAATACTTCTCACTTCGTACACGAACATTATAATTCGGTCAAACCTGTTGAATACAATTCATTTAGTATTTCAAATAAGTCATACATAGGCACTCTTACATAAATGTTTAATCCAATATATATGGCTATGTAATTAGTCTAATCTTAACACAAAAACAATGACACAGTCTACCTGTGTACACAATAAGTAATAGTTAAACTTACGTGTTGAAAGTCTAGAGAGAAGCCAGGGTAGGTGTTGACTCTAAGATATGGGTAGCTATACTGAAATGCCCACCCTATAGCCTGGCCCCTTGGCTGGTCAGCTATGGCTGAGTCAGGTGATTATAATTATACATAAACAAACTCCCTTCACACCCTCCAACCTCCTTCTGGGCCTCTCATCTTCAACCATCTCAACACTCTACATTGTGAGTTACAGCCTAACATAACATTTGTTTGTATGTCATCATAATTATGTACCGCTTGCGGTAACATCACCCATGATAAGGAGGTGGCTAGGGTTGAGCATCGCCGCGTTCCTTATTAAGGTTCTTAAGTTCCTTTGATTTAGTGGGTCACAATTTGGGGATCTGTAGATACACCCGACGATAAGTAAGTGCCCTCCCTTTAATTTAATTTTACACCACTTGGACTCTTCAAAAACATCCTGTACCCTCGCCTGGCTGGCTCTAAGGTCTTGCCTAGCGTAGATAACCACACCCCTCTTGCAAGTTTCTTGAGAAAGGTTCGTAAATGAGTCATATCCAGCAATACTGAACTCACATTCCTCTGGGTCGATTCTCCTGTTCTTGTACAACAGTCCTACAACACCTACAATATCTGGTTGGTGTACTCTTTGTAGTGTTTCAAACTCCTCTCTCTTATCAAGGAACGTGTCAGTATTAGTGTACATGACATTCAAGCCAGAATTTGTTCTCGGTAATGTCTCTGCTCTTAGTAATAAACCCGCTCCCCCCACATTCTCAGAAGCTGCAGCATTTGCTAAGTACACTGTATTTTGCAGGGTGTGATTAGAAATGTCATTGTTTACACGGCGCTCGCCTCCTCCTGTCCGGTAGGCTGAGCTGGTGCCGCCTCCCGGATTGGGGGTTGAGTGGGTAGAGGGTGCACTGCTGCCCCCTGGCCCTGTGTCGGTACACTTGTTTCCACTACCCTCCCCCTGAGTATAACCCATGTACACCTGTCCCCGTTCCTCCTCGACTCCTCCCTCTTCTGCTTCAAGTCCTGCAGGAGCTTCTTGTGCTGTTCCCTCTGCATTACCGTGCGGTCTGGGTGAATGAATACATCCGGAAATGCCTCGCTCCTTGCTAAGTTTTTTGCCTGCCGAATAACCTGCCATTTCTCCTCCTCACTCACTAGTGTGATCCTGAGGGGGCGAGGCTTAGCCCCCTGCTTTTGTCCCAGCCTCCTCACATCCTGAGGGGTTGATGGAATCTTCAGAACCTCTGTACAAATATTTTGAAACGGCATCTTATCGTGTGCTACCTTACTCACAGTTCCCTCTGCCTGGCTCTCTGGTACTCCAAAAACTATTACATTGTTCCTGCGCTGGAGACGTTCCTGGTGTTCCTCCTCTCCCCTAACAGTAGGTCCGTTAATTTTCATTTCTTCGACACATTTCTTCAAAGTCCCAAGCTGTTGTAGAACCTGTACTGATCCTGCATTACTCTCCGCCCCCTCCCGTGGTCCTCGTAATACGTCAGCATAACTCCTCTTAGCAATCACCTCCATTCTATCGGCTACTTCCTCAGCCTTGGCAAGGATCTCTTTCCCAACTTGCTCCAGTTTGGCAACCAGCAGGGCTCCAGCTTCATCTATTTTCGTCCCTAGAGAACTCGTTCCCTTATGGCTTGCAATCGCTTCATTCACCTTGACTATGGAGCCAGGGCAATACCAGAAACAGCCATTATGCTTTACGGCAGTTAGTAACTTCCTAAACTGTGCATTAGTCAGGCCTATATCCTCCATATCCGACGTCTCCCTGCAGTAATCACATATCAAACTCATGGTTGTTGTTATGGGGGTGGGGGGGGGGGAGGGGTGCAGACTGTGTATAGATCTACACCTATTTAAAAAAGTAAAGAGAGAAAAAGAACATTACTTAGCTACTCTCTGTTGCCTATAGAGTTGTCTTCTGCGACTGCGTACACTGTATCTCCCTGTGAATGGTGTATTGTAGGCACAGTTTCAGTCCTTGAGAAAGCACACAAACAATTTAAAATTTAAAGTCTCTGTGGCACCTATGACAGGAATAGACTGGCAATTGTCCTTACCAGCTTGATTGCCAATATGTATTCACTTTAAGTTATTTACAGTCTCTTCTGCGGTCACTGATGACACTATGAACCATAAATTTCTTCATTTATTTTCATCCATTTACATGCACACACCATACTAAAAGAAACGTAAAAGAATTAAATGACCTTAATGTAAAGCTGGAGTGCACATGTACTAATTTGATTACAGTACTAAAATTGTTAAGTCTAGTGCGAATTACATGTTTATATTCAAATAAATCAGTATCTTACAAGAATCCCAGCTATGTTAATTATATTCTCCTAGGTCATATCACTGGCATTTTAAAATGAGAGAAGCTTAGTAGGACTGTTAAATAAACACACACAGACCTTCCCCTCAAACATATCACCTCAAACCCCCCCACCCCCCCAACCCCTCGCTGGGTGGTGAGGCTGGCTCCGTCACCCCCCAGCCAGGCTTTTAGGCTTCCAGTTTTTATGTTATATAATATCTCAGACTAAAGTTAGATTATAATTTGCATTGCTGGAATCCTTGCAAGACAGCCAATAATTTGAATATAAACGTCATATATTTTGCTCAAGAGATAAAAAATGTTGTACATTAGTGTACAGTACTGTAGTACATTTTATAAAAAAGTTTTTTCAACTGTATTTTTGGGTAGATTTACATAGATTTCTTCATTTATTTTCATCCATTTACATGCACACACCATACTAAAAGAAACGTAATAGAAATAAATGACCTTAGTGCAAAGCTGGAGTGCACATGTACTAATTTGATTACGGTACTAAAATTGTTTTGTCTAGTGCAAATTATAGCATGTTTATATTCAAATTAATCAGTATGTTACAAGAATCCCAGCTATGTTAATTATATTCACCCAGGTCATTTCACTGGCTTTTTATAAGAGAGAAGCTTAGTCACCTAAGAACTGATAAATATACACGTTAGACCTGGGCCTGTGCCAACTGTCAAACGTACTACCTCCCCTCCCCCACGCCCTCGCTCGCTCCCACCTCTCTCCCCCATCTGCTTGCTGGAATCCTTGTAAAACAGTGAATAATTTTAATATAAACGTCATGTATTTTGCACAAGAGATAAAAATTAATCACCTGTATCACATTACAGTAGTGATTTAAGAGTAAAAGTGTATATGTACGTATATAGTATTCCACATACACGTAAGTATAAATAAAAGTTTATGTGATGATCGACAACGTCCATTTCGGTTAACGTCACGTTTCCAAGAACGTATCTAGGACGTTAACCGGCGCTGACTGTATATATATATATATATATATATATATATATATATATATATATATATATATATATATATATATATATATATATATATATATATATATATATATATATATATATATATATATATATATATATATATATATATATATATATATATATATATATATATATATATATATATATATATATATATATATATAAATATATATATATATATATATATATATATATATATATATATATATATATATATATATATATATATATATATATATATAGTGGACGTCTCCCCTACAACTACGTATCGCATTCCAATGTGCCGCCTCCCCTAGCAACCAAGCGAGAGCTGTCCCCAGATGTTACCGTATCTTAGCAACGGAACTAGTCACCGGCTACTTCTCGGGTTTTCCCACCATGACTCATAGCGGCTGCTGCGGGGTATATAAGCTCTGTCTCTCCATTGAGATTCATTCTGACCATTCTTCTTGAACAAGCAACACCTCCTCTGCCGCTGCCTGGCGACCCTCGCCTCTCCTCCGCCTGCCTGGCGGTCCTCGCTCCCGCCAGCGAGCATGTCCTTCTCTGAGCTTCCTCACCAACCAACTCTCATTCTGCCCATTTTCCTGAACAAGCAACATCTCCTCCAGCAAGCTCCACGCTGTTAACATTTCACTCAACCAGGAATCCAGCAACAGGCAACATCTTCTCTAACGAAGCTCCTGCACATCTACCTCCTTCAACAAGCTACTCACCGCACGTCTCTACCAAGCAGCCCCTCACCACACGGCATCTCCAGCACCAGACTGTCTTCATATAACTTATATATATTATACAAGAAAACCACATTAGAGTTTCCTTCCATCCTGAGTGCTAGACATTAATTCCCGATACCTTACAATATATATATATATATATATATATATATATATATATATATATATATATATATATATATATATATATATATATATATATATATATATATATATATATATATATATATATATATATATATATATATATATATATATATATATATATATATATATATATATATATATATATATATATATATATATATATATATATATATATATATATATATATATATATATATATATATATATATATATATATATATATATATATATATATATATATATATATATATATATATATATATATGCAAGTAAATCACTGTAGGTGCGCGTATATGCTGAGCACCACAGTGAAAGAGTTGTAATTATTATTTCAGGGTGAGTACAGACTAGTCTGTACTCACCCCTGAAGAAATTACAAAGCGCTTGGGAACTGCTTTCTTCTTTCCTTGTTTATCAGTATATATATATATATATATATATATATATATATATATATATATATATATATATATATATATATATATATATATATGTATATATATATATATATATATCAGTCTGGTGCTGGGAAGTTGCTGCTTGGTAGAGGAGTTACTGTGGAGGCGTATCTTTAGAGGAGGTCTTCTCTGCTAAAGAGCGTGGTGTTGTCTGACCTTCAGTCAGTCAGAACACCGAGATAAGAGAGCCGTGGCTCTTGAGGTGAACAAGGAGATTTAGGGCAAGGTATAGTTAAGAAGTGGGAAGTACAGAAGGAGAATGATAGCAGGTGGGCTTTCCACCTTGCGGAGGCTGGTTTGTGTTTAACCAGTGACAGATGTCCCTCAATCCTCCAGGGGCAAGGGAGGTTAGATAAGCTAGGCTAAGCTGGTTTAAAGTGCCATCCTAGGGAATGTGCTGCTTTAGGATTTGTTGGAGAGTCCCTTCAGGTCCTTGTGTTGCTGAAGGGATGTTCCTCTTTATCTTTTGTGATTGGGGGTCCTGCCAGGTCCTTGAGTAACTGGCAGATAATCCCCATCTTTAGGGTTATGCATATGGTGTTGGTCTTTCTTGTTGGTTGTTTTGAGGGTCCTTCAGGTCCTTGTGTAGCTGAAGGGATGTTCCTCATCTTTAGTGATTGGATCCCACCAGGTCCTTGTTTGAACTGGCAGGATAGTCCCCATCTTTTCGATTATATGAGTGGTGTTATTCTCTCGCGTATAATGGTTCCGAGCTGATTGTGTTAATGTTGATGCTTCTTGGCCACCAGCTGTGTGATATATTGTTGTTTGCCTGCAATAGTTCCTGTAAAATAGGGTCTTGTGTTCGGTGTAGTTTGTCCCATACCGCTTTTGCTTGTTTGAGTGTTCTTATGTTATGTTCGATGTGTATGTCTCGTATTTTTTGAATGTATGGCAGCCTATGTTTTGCTGCTCTTCTTAGTGCTGCATTTTGGACTGCTTGCAGCTTTAGTTTGTTTGTTTTAGTTATTGTGTTAAGTGGAATTGGTGGGTATTCTATGTTTGTCTTTATTTTTACAAAATGTTTCTACTACTGAGGGTATCATAAAACACTTGTTATCTTGAAAAGCAGTTTATTTATAAATGCGGAGATAAATACAGAGGGAACAAATGGGCAGTGGCTCCTACACGATAAGACTAGCGATCTCAACTTCTTGTATCACTCTGCGCTGGCATGCACAGATGCCAGCGATTCTATTGAATACATAATATGTAAATATGATAATACATATACATAACATGGTGCATAATAAATGGAAACATTACATAGGATTAATACTTGTTCTGTAATACTTTACTATACATAATTAATAGAGTATATAAGAATACACAGCTTAAGGTACTACTTCACGTGTCCATGGCCATACACCTTCCTCCTATACGCTCACTTGTTTCATAGTTTCATCTTGACGGACCTTTTGTTTTCTAGTCATTTCGGACCTGGAGTACAGGCAGAAACACAAGGTGGGGATAGTTGCAGGCATCAACATTGAGGACTCTACTGGGGAAGAAGAGGTCAACGCTGAGGCTCCACAGGTCGGAGAGAGCAGCTGTTCCTCCACCATACTTTCACTAGGAAGGCCTTACTTGGTAGTCCCTGGACCGGCCAATACCCATGACAACTAACCTTGTCCCAGCGGTGAGATACCCGGATGCTTGAATCTGGCCTGCTGGCGATACTCAACCTGGGAAGGGGCGGGCATGATGTCATTACCCGACAGCGACATCTGCAGCTCGTTCTGCTGCACAACGGTCACATTCTTCAGTCTTGGCTTGCCATTCTTGAGAAAAAAGACTTCGGGTGGGCAGGAACACAAGACCTGAGATGATGTCCATATATAGAACCTGGGCTGGGGAACGTCGATTGAAATTCAGGTGTTCGTAACTCTAACAACAGCCTGTCGAAATCCCGCGTAGATATTTCTAGGGAGGTGACACCTTAAGGGATCAGGTGTTTGTAACGGTCTTGGCTGCGGCTTCAACGTGTCCATTCGCTACCAGGGGTAGTGGGGCGAGGTTACGACATGGCGGACTTCCCCAACAGTCCATGAAGTCCGGAGCTGCGTGGCTGGTGAACTGAGGTCCTCCATCAGTCCCTGAGTAGGAGGGGAACACCAACCTCTGAAGTAATGTCTGAAATTCGGATGGTAGCAGTAGCCGTTGTGTATCATACCACAGGGGACGACAACAGGCCATCCAGACAATCGGTCGGCAATGACGAGGAAGGACTTCCCCTGCCACTGCAAAGGAAGTCGGCCGACACAGACTTCGAAGGGTCTTGAAGTATCGTCGCTACATTAAAGGTTCCCTGTTGCTGGCTGGGTTGCAGAATCTGGCACGGCTCACAGGCCGCGGACGGTACTTGCAATGTCGATTCGGAGCCCAAATACAGTCCTGCTTCGCCCGTCGCTTGGTGGTCTCTCCACCCTGCGATGGCTGTCGTGTGAAGGCGGGTCAGGTATGGCGGCGTAGGGCGGTAGGAATGACTACTCTCGTGGACCATACCGAAGAGACAGGGTCTCCGTTGCAATAGAGGTCCTCGCGTATCTTCCAGTACGGGGTAGCGATTCATGAAGGTCATTATCGGTTAGATGGAAATCCCTGGGACACACAGTCGGCGAGCGGGATGTAGGAAGAGATTGGGCCTGAATGCGGTGTGGAGATCTTCAAGGGTCTTGTATCTGCATCGGTGCTGTGGGCCTCTTCTGATGTGAAGACGGCCTTCAATGGAACTACTGACTTGAGGGATCACGGCAGCTGTAGAACACAACATCTCATCCTCTGGGGTGGGCGACTGACAGGGGAAGCGCGGGACAGAGCATCGAGTTTTAACAGCTTACCCGCCGCGCCCACACAGCCGTGAAGTCAAATGAGATTCTCTCAAGCGTTGAAGGCGAGGATTCTCTACTGCATCGAAAAGAGTAGTGATTGATAATAGGTACAAGAGGGCGATGATCCGTGAAGAGGGTGAATTGCTGAAGTCCTATCAGGTAGAAGCGACACTTCGCTATCGCCCAGACAACAGCCAACATCTCCACCTCAATCGTGGCATATCGGGTCTCGGCGTCCGTCAGGAACCGGGATCCACACTGAATTAAGCGGAGTTGTCCACCGCCATGGTCCTGCAGAAGGGCGTAACCAACGCCGTTGAGTCTGGAGGCGTCAGTCTGGAGGACGGTGGGTAGGGCTGGATCGTAACAGGCGAGGACAGGTGGACTTAAGAGGGCCTGCTTGACTCGCTGGAAGGCCTCTTGATGATCTGGGGTCCACAGGAATGTCCTCCTGGGGCTCAGCAGGGGACCTAACGGCTGGGCCGCGGCGTAGATGTCAGGTGAAAATTCAGCCAGCTGATGACCAGACCCAAAAAAGAACGGAGGTCTGTCAGGTTGGCAGGGGTTGGAAAATCCCTGATTCCACTTAATTTCTCCGGGTCAGCTGCGATACCTGATGCTGAGAGAGTGTACCCACAGAAGTTCACTGATGGTGCGGCGACTACAAACTTGTCAGCGTTGAGGGTAATCCCGTACTTTCGACATCTGGTGAGAACTTCATATATTCGGGAGAGGTGGGTACAGTAGTCTTCGTCATGGAGTAAAATATCATCAACCACCTTGACACAATTCGTGACTCCTTGAAGGGCCGCGTCACCACGTTGACAGAATGCATCACCCGTAGCGGCAAATCCCATGGGGCCTCTGCAATACTGATATCTTCCATATGGTGTGATGAATGTAGTCAAATGCTGGTCTTCTTCGGCCAACTCGATCTGCCAATAACCACATAAGGCGTCCATCGTTGTAAAAAACTTTGCCTTCGGGTCCACATTTCGAACAGCTGCGAAGGGTGTGGGTGAAGGGTGGGCTGGACGGGAAACTTGCTGGTTAAGTTTTGATAGATCGGTGGTGATCCGTACTCCACCACGAGGTTTGGCGACGGGGACGAGAGGGTGGCACCAAGGTGAAGGTTCGTCTCCGGCCGGCTTGATGATTCCCTGAGCAACCATGAAGTCAAGCTCTTGTCTAACTAGCTCCTTGTAGGCGTGAGGAATCAAACGAGGGGTGTGGATGGCAAAAGGTGTGGCACCATCCTTAAGATGAATCTTCATAGGTGGACCCACCATCGGCTTGAGTGGTGTGGATCCTAAAGATTTCTTCGCAACCAACACGTCAGCAAACTCCTTGAGAAGGTAAGCTCTTGCATCAGAAGGGGACGTGTTAGTAGAGATAGGGAGTTCCTTCAACCTGTTGACATGGGTGACCTTTAAAATAGGTTTGGGGAATTCCTTGGAAATAATGGCCAACTCTTGACAATGGCCATATGATAAAAGCGGAGTCGGGATCCCATCATGAACATCAATCCGGGCTGAGCAAGACTGCTTACCAAAGGAAAGAGTAGCCCAGAAAGATCCCAAAGCTGGAGCCATCTTGGAACCATCAGCTGTCAGTTTCGTTGTCTGAGGAGGGGGCTGTAGGTTGCTCCGGGGTATTCCCAAACTTGCTAAGTGTTGTGGACCAATTACTGAGACGTCAGCACCGGTGTCAGGTAACATCTGAAGACTGGATGACAAGTTACCGTGAGAAATGACGACACTGATGTGCTGGGGCGTCGTGTCTGTGGAACAATGTACACGACGGCAGGAACGACTGGGCACAGCGTCTTGATGCTTGCCAGAAGGAGGGGGCGTGCCAGCACTACCTGAGGATGACTTCTTGGATCCTTGGTGGTGTCCTTTCTGTGTCTTCTTACAACAACATTTGTCATAATGGCCAACACGACCACAAAGTCTGCACTGAACTTTGCTAGCAGGGCACTTGACTGTGTAAGCCCAGTAACCCTGACGGTCGCAACTTCTGCACACGCTTTGAGCAGCTGGGCACTGGGAGGCATCATGCTGTCTCGTGCAGCTGTTACACAAAGCTGCTGCTGAAGGTGTAGCTGGAGGGTGAGGGGTGAGGTTACCTTGCTGCTTCTTACCCTTTCTGTAGGAAGACACCGCCCTCACCTGGTCAGGTTGTGAACGTAAAGCTGAAGTCGTACACCTGGCGGCCTCGTACACTCGACATTTTGTAACAACATCTTGAAGGGGGGAGGTGGGGTCAAGTGAAATGAGACGCTGAACTAGCTCTTCATCTCGAATACCCGTTAAAATGATTGTCTTGAGTTGTGTCTCCTCACAAACTTGAGAATTTCCAGGACAAACATCAACTTCCTCTGAATATCTTTTCAGTCTTACAAAAAATGCATCAAAAGATTCTCCATCAAGCTGCTTACATTGGAGGAGTTCTCTTCTTCTAAGTGCTTCGTTGCACTGTCCCTTAAAATGTTCCTGTAACTTGTCAAGCACGGCCTCTACAGTCAGAGTTGTCGTAGGAGGCACTTGAAGTGTGTGCTCGAGAGTACGTTGTGTCTCTAAGGACAAGCACATACGAAGCTGTATCATCTATTTAGGCTGTGGTAAGCTTGACAGGTCAACCATTGTTGCATAGTCTTGCCAACGTCGACGCCATTCCCGAAATATCTGATAAGAAGCGTCAGACTTCAGAGAGGGAGGCGTTTGTGCTGCAGCCTTTTGAGGAATTGTTGAACCGACTTTGGGAGATGAGGTACCAGTACCTCTAGTCGTATCAGCATTAGTAGTAGCAGAAGAATCTTGTAGAGTAGATCGTTGTGGGGAGGCTAACAGGAAAATCAAGGCTTCAAATCTGGCTTGATCCTCTCTTCTTCTCAGGTCATCCTCACTTCTATGTATATCTTCTAGTTCTCTGCATCTTTGTTCATCTTCGTGGCGTCGTCTTTCAGACTCTCTGTACCGAATTTCTTCTTCTTCTCTCCTTGCAACATAGTCCTGGCGTCGAGAAGTTTCCATCCACTTAATCAGTTGAAGGAGATCCTTAGACGCAGGCACCGCAGGAGAGCTTGCTCCCGACGAACGAGGAGATTCTGTGGGTGATTGGGCGTTGCGAAAGTGGGGAGCTTGGAGCGTTAGTGAGGGTGGGGAGAGATCTCCCAAACTTAAACTCATAACCCCATCGTCCAGGGTATCATTTTGATCCCTGTGAGACATGCTGACAGCTTCTGTACTCTATCTGTGCAAGAGACCGGGTCAACCCCTCGTAATCTATGCACAGAATTACAGAAGTTTAAAGTAATACACAGGAATTTAATATAAAGTGGGCCTGTGAGTGCGTGTGTGTGTATGGCTCGTTGCTGGGAGGCTTGGCGCGCTGCCAGACGTAGAGGCAGCTCAGCGCAAGTCGCAACTGAACTGAGGTTGTCTTACTGCTCTCTGCTCAGTTACTCAATGACCATGAGCAGGAGGGGATGTGCTGCTGGGCAGCTCCCTCAGTCATCTGACTGCAGTTTGCACAGACAATTCTGATTAAAATACACAATACAGCACTTTACAGAACACTTCACTTCACAGCACACCACTTTACACAGCATAGCACTTCACAACACTGTAAGTCCTGAGGCTTGTAGTCTTGCTGTAAATTCTTGGTGAAGCTGAAGATGAGACGCCATTAACAACACAGTCCAGCAGGAAGGCTGAATTCACTCTGAATCTCACTGAGAAATCTCACTGCACCATCTATATTTGTCTTTGATACCCCCAAAATGTTCTACACTACTGAGGGTATATGCAAACACTTGTTATCTTGAAAATAGGTTCTTATTCTCGTACGGGAGATAAATACAGAGGAACAAATAGACAGTGGCTTCCACACCATAAGGACTAGCGATCTCAACTCTTTGTATCACTCCGCACTGGCATGCACCTGATGCTAGCGTTCACAAGCTGAATACATAATATGTAAATATGATAATACATATACATAACATGGTGCATAATAAATGGAAACATTACATAGGATTAATACTTGTTCTGTAATACTTTACTATACATAATTAATAGAGTAATATAAGAATACACAGCTTAAGGTCCATATTATACAGGTATTCAAGGTGTGGTCTGACGAGTGATTTGTATAGATGTAGTTGTGTTTTGGTGTTTAATTTTCTAAAGCGACGGAGTTTGGTTAGTTGTAATTTGGCTTTCATCAATCTTTCTCTAATGTGTTGGTGTATACCGTTTCTGGTGATTTTGAGTCCCAGTGTTTTTCCACTTTCTGCATACGATAACTGTTGATTATGATTGGGTATGGATTTATTTTTGCAATGTATATAATCTTTAGTTTTTGGATGTTGGTTTGGATTTTCCATTTTCTCTCATATTTGTTAATTGCTTCAATTTCTCTTCCTGTTCTTATGGCCATCATTTGTTTAGATCTCCCTGGATATTGTATTATTTGCGTGATATCGTCTGCGTATGCTATGTAGTCCTACTGCCTTGGGTCTGGTATGTCTGCTGTGTATGTTGTGTACAGTGTGGGTGAATTGTTGCTGCCCTGTGGGACTCCACTGTGTATGCTTAGTTATCTATAATGAGTTTGGCTTGTCTGTTGTCTTAAGAAGTGCAGAGAAGGGTTGTCATGTTTTTTGGCATGTCAAGTTGAATTATTTTATATTTGAGGCCTTCATGCCACACTTTATCGAAAGCTTTTGATACATCTCTGAGAACGACATTGCACTGGTTTTTATTGCTGAGGGCGTTAGCTATTGTTTCGTAAATTAGTGCAATAGCTGTGTTTGTGCCTAGGTTCTTTCGGAATCCATGTTATCTGGTGTTATATTTGTTTTCCTGTTGTAGATAGTTTCTGAGTGCTGTTGACTATTTTTTTTAGTATTTTGCCTGGTGTTTCTAATAGGGATATAGGTCTGCAATTTTCCGGCCTTGTTAGGTTTTTCCGGGTTTGGGTATTGTGAGATTGTGAAATGGAGTACTATCGTACGATATGTTTTCCCATGTGTTGAGGTGGGAGCTTGTCTGTGGCAGCGTGCCAGTCACCATCTGACGCTAGAGTAGTAAAGTCTGCAAGGAACCTGGTCTATTATTCAAACCTCTCACATGGCGCAGTGAGTAGGATGCCAGGGCCCAACACCCCATAACAGCACCTGACAAGAACACCAACATGGCCCCGACACGTCCACGATTCTCGACGCCCTCAAGGGGACGCCAGGGCATCTCTACACCGGCAGGGAACACCAGGCGCGCCCAGCAGCAGACCATGAGTGCATTGATGGCTCAGATGGCGTCTTTAGCTACTGGCGGCCACTGTCATGCTTCTACACCGGTCATGAAGCCCTCAGCAGCAGTCGCTCCAGAGAAGCGTGAGGCAGAAATGCCAGCAGCGGCGTTTAGGACATGGAGGCGGTCCATGGAGTCGTGTGTGCTGTTGAACGGATGGTCGCAACTGGTGGCCACACTCCACATTCGCCTGAACTGCGTCCCTGCACTCCAAAGGGTGATTGACTCGAGATATCCCAGCAGTCAGTGGAAGCAGCTCTTGCCCAAGGAAGCCCTGGACGCCATCAGTGGAGTGGTTCTTCAGTCGTCAAACCAAGCTGTGAAATGGAACAAGTTTTTCAATAGGAAACAAGGTGAAGAGGAGCCCATGAAAAGGTATTTTCAATGATGCTTCACAGAGGCAGTGGAGTGTGAATTTAAATGTCCCACCTGTGATAACGATCTCTCTGAGTACATGCTATTACGTAAAGTTATGATGGGCCTGAGTAACCCAGTGTTGAAAAGGGAAATTTTCCAGGGATACTCGAGTTATAATAGTGTTGAAGTGCTTAGAAACAAGTGTACGTTATTTGAGGCAGCAGTGAGAGATGCTGGTGTAGTGTGTCGTAGGTCTGGCCAGGCAGTGGTGGGAACAGCCACGGAGGCAGCGGTGGTTGATGACGTCGTCACTGGTGAGCCTGAGGTAGCTGCCGCCCGACCTGGACACCCCAGCCCCACGCACTGTGGGAACTGCGGCGTGACACATGCCTCAGGCAAAAGCAACTGCCCTGCAAGTGGGGCCACATGTCGCAATTGCTCTAAGGTTGGTCACTTCAAAAGGTGTTGTAGGAGTAAGACAGTCCTAAGTGCTTCTGTGGATGTGTCAGGTGCTGTCACAGTGGCAACAGCCCATCTATCCCGCCACCCCAGGTTACAAGTGTCCGTGACCCAGGCTGGGGGCAATTCCCCCGCCACCCCTGTGTTGGCTGTGGCTGACACGGGTGCTATGGTGTGTGTGGCAGGGGCATCCCTGCTCCGGGACATCGGTTTGTGCCCGGGGCAACTTCGGGCCCGTAATGGCCTGAGGGGCGTGGCGAACAAACAGCTAAAGTGTCTGGGGTTCGCCCCTGCCGCCTCAGTGTGGGCGAGGGGTCCACCGTCCAGGAGGTCTACTTTGTGCAGACAGCCAAGGCCCTCTACCTGTCAATGGAGGCCTGCAAGTGCCTCAACTTGGTGCCTGTCGACTTCCTGCTCCATAGGCGTGCTGTGGCTGCCTTGGGCGATGGAGGGGGCAGCACACTGCCGACCACCTACCTCCGAACCCTTTACCTGAGAACAGTCGTGTCCCTCCTAGGCCCAGTTGGAGGAGGACGTCAGGAGAGGCGTCATCCAGCCAGTACCTGCTGGTGAGGCTACGGAGTGGTGTGCCAGGATGGTCGTGGTGGCCAAGAAAAACGGTCAACCCAGGCGCACTGTAGACTTCCAACACCTCAATGAAAGCTGTCTGAGGGAGACGCACCACATACCTGCACCATTCGACATGGTGTCTGGGGTGCCAGTGCACTCATTCAAAACCGTCGCCGACGCCTTCTGGGGATTTCATCAGGTGGAGTTCGAGGAAGATAGTAGACGCCTGACCACATTCATCATGCCGTGGGGCCGTTTTCGATACTGCAGGACGCCCATGGGACATTGTTCAGCGTCAGATGCCTACACCAAGAGGTTTGATGACACCATTCAGGATGTGCCCCGCAAGTACAAGTGCGTGGATGACACTCCTCTATAACTCAGTGTGAAGGAGGCGTTCTGGCCCACCTACGATTTTTTGAAGACCTGCGCTCGCACAGGTATCTCACTGAAACCAAAAAAGTTCTTGTTTTGCAGGAGAGAAGCAGAGTTTCTGGGTTTCCTCCTGGGGTGGGACCTCTACCAGCCCACTGCCCAACGTCTGTCAGCCACCAAGGACTTCCCCATGCCTGACCAGCCATCAATCACTGACATCAGGTCCTGGCAAGGCCTGGTTAACCAGTTGGCTCCCTTCCTTGCCAAGCAGGTGTATTGGGACGACCAGCTGCGGCTCAAGTTTCGCCAGGCCCAGGACACCATCTGTCAGTTGGCCAGGGACGGCTTGGTGTACTACAACAATTCCAGGCCTACGGCAGCTGTCACGGATTGGAGCAGGGAGGGCATCGGCTTCGTCGTCCTGACATGTAGTAGGAACAAAAAATTATCTCTCAGAGTTTCTACAAAAAGAGTAGCAAGGTTATTCAATTCATTTGGGGTGAACTCTTTTCTCCAGTCGATGTCGCCATAGTTAAAGTCCCCCATGATAAGGCGGTGGCTAGGGTTGAGCATCGCCGCATTGTGTATTAAGGCTCTTAAGTTCCTTTGCTTTAGTGGGCCACAGTTTGGGGATCTGTAGATACACCCGATGATAAGTAAGTTCCCTCCCTTTAATTTAATTTTACACCACTTGGACTCTTCAAAAACATCCTCTCCCGGTACCCTCGCCTGGCTGGCTCTAAGGTCATGCCTAGCATAGATAACCACACCCCTCTTGCAAGATTTTTGAGAAAGGTTCGTAAATGAGTCATATCCAGCAATACTGAACTCACATTCCTCTGGGTCGATTCTCCTGCTCTTGTACAACAGTTCGACAACTCCCACAATATCTGGTTGGTGTACTTTCAGTAATGTTTCAAACTCCTCTCTCTTATCAAGAAACGTGTCAGTATTAGTGTACATAACATTCAAGCCAGAATTTGTTCTCGGTAACGTCTCTGCTCTTAGTAGTAACCCTTCCCTCTGCCCCCCCTCCCCCCATTCTCAGAAGTTGCAGCATTTGCTAAGTACACTGTATTTTGCAGGGTGTGGCTAGAAATGTCATTGTTTACATGGCGCTCGCCTCCTCCTGTATGGTAGGCGGAAGGGTCCGACTAAGTACCCAAATGTACCCAAATGTAGCCGCAATGAAGTCAAATGATGGTCCTACAAGAATAAATCGGACTGCCAATCACTTCTCGACTGGTATTTGGTGTCACGAAGTCACAAAAAATTGGTAAACTTAATTTAATCTGAGTTAATAGATCGAGTGCATGTACCTAACCAAACCAAACCAAACCAAACCAAACCAAACCAAACCAAACCAAATCAAACCAAATCAAACCAAACCAAACCAAACCAAACCAAACCAAACCAAATCAAACCAAATCAAACCAAACCAAACCAAACCAAACCAAACCAAACCAAACCAAACCAAACCAAACCAAACCAAACCAAACCAAACCAAACCAAACCAAACCAAACCAAATCAAACCAAACCTAACCTAACCTAACACAACTCACATTAAATTAAGTTTACCAATTTTTTGTGACTTTATGACACCAAATAATAATCGAGAAGTGATTGGCAGTCCAATTTATTCATGTAGGACCATTATTTGACTTCATTGCGGCTACATTTGGGTACATTTGGGTAATTAGTTGGACCGTAGGCCGGAGCAGGTGCCACCTCCCGGGTGGGGGGTAGAGCGAGTGAAGGGTGCGCTGCTGCCCCCTGGCCCTGTGTCGGCACACTTGCTTCCACTACCCTCCCCCTGAATATAACCCATGTACACCCATCCCCGCTCCTCCTTGACTCCTCCTTCTTCTGCTTCAAGTCCTGCAGGAGCTTCTTGTGCTGTTCCCTCTGCATTACCGTGCGATCTGGGTGAATGAATACACCCCGAGATGCCTCGCTCCTTGCCAAGTTTTTTGCCTGCCGAATAACCCCCCATTTCTCCTCCTCACTCACTAGTGTGATCCTGAGGTGGCGAGCCTTATCCCCCTGCTTTTGTCCTAGCCTCCTCACATCCTGAGGGGTGATGGCATCTTCAGAACCTCTGTACAAATATTCTGAAACTGCATCTCGTTGTATGTTACCTTACTGTTGTGGTGGATGCAATCCTAGACAAGGTTCTTGAAACTCCAATAGCACGAGCAGTAGGTATATTCAATAAGTTGTACAAGACTTGGTGTGATAGCCGACCGATACAGAAGCGAGCACAAGGGACCCCGGACCGTAGGTAGGCCGGAGCCGATCTGAGGGAAATTAGCTAGCTAGGCAAGGAGAGTTGCTAGACATTACTAGGACAATAAATGAGGTCTTCTAGTTACTTGACTAGCGTGGTACAGACATAGTATATCGGGACATAGTAAGTGGACATAGGCATTAGACATAAGCATAGATATCAGACATGCTATTATAATATGTAGTAATACAGACATGTGAATAAATGGTACAATGAATGGTAACAGAGTCTTGGCTTCAGGCGTGTTCACATATCTATACACCTCCCTCCCCCTTTACGCTCGTAGTGCAATCTCGAGCGGCTACGGACTCTTTTTCCATGAGTCTGGGGGAGCGGCGAGGGACAATGGGAGGATCAACTGACGACCTTCGTTCCTGGTCTGGGCAAGGGGACACAGGGGACGGGGAGGAAGGTTGGTCACTAGAGGATGGCACTGGGCAGAGATGGCGTCTGTTTCGCCACCACACACGACCACTGGGGAGGCGGACTTGGTACGAACGAGACTCGCCACGGCCCATGACGACCTGACCTTGTCCCAGCGGTGTGACGTCGGGTCCTGGATTCGTACTTGCTGGCCGACGGTCAACCTGGGGAGGGGGCGGGCGTGGGCGTCATAGTGGCTTGTCACTTGGGCCATCCGGGCAGCCTCACGGCGGTCACACTCGTCCGCCTTGATCTGCCATTCATCTAAGAAGGACTGGGGGTGGGCAGGCACACAAGTACGAAGGGGGCGGCCATACAACACCTGGGCAGGAGAGCGTCCGGCAGGGGTAGGGGTGTTACGGAGTTCCAGTAGGCCCCTGTCGAACTCCTCGCAGTCCAGGTTCCCCGTCGGTGCTGTCTTGAGGATGAGGTATTTTACGGACTTTACCGCTGCCTCGGCGTGGCCATTCGCCTGCGGGTAATGAGGGGAGGTGACGATGTGGTGGACGCCCCAGCGTTCGGCGAAGCTCTTGAACTCGTGGCTATTGAACGGGGGCCCACCGTCGGTTCGGAGGCGGAGAGGCACTCCGACTTCCCGGAAGAAGCAACAAAACATCCGGATGACCCTGGAAGAGGTGGTGTCCCGACCACAGGGAACTACCACGGGCCATCCAGAGAGCCTGTCGGCGACCACCAGGAAAGACTTTCCGGCCACATTAAAGAAGTCGGCGGACACGGACTCAAAGGGCCGCTTTGGGAGGTCATTGCACAGGTACGGCTCTTGTTGCTGGCTGGGCTGGAGTTGCTGGCAAGGCTCACAGGCCTCAACCGTGCTCTTAATATCGGCGTCAATACCAGGCCAGAAGACGGTCTGACGGGCTCTGCGCCTGGTGGCTTCAACGCCGCGGTGGCTGTCATGGAGGCGGGATAAGGTGCGCCGGCGGAGGGCAGCGGGAACGACGATCCTGGGGCCGTACAACACCAGCTCTCCGTCCGCATAGAGGCTATCCCTTAGCTTCCAGAAGGGGAGGGCGGAGGCGTGAATGTCGTAGCGGTTGGTGGGGAATCCAGCGGAGACGTAGTCGAGGAGTTGGACGTATGCCGGGTCTTGAGCGGCGGCGATGCGAAGCTCCTGGAGGGTCCTATCGTCTTCGATGGAGGGCGTCGTCGTCGTCTTGTCAGCAAGAGAAGTGGCTGTGTGTGTCACTAAAGACCGAACGTGAGCCGCGGCCGTGGTACAGTCGACTTCATCTTCAGGTGTGGGGCGACTAACAGGGGCTCGGGAGAGGGCGTCTGGTATGCACAGAAGCTTCCCGGCGCGCCACACAGCTGTAAAGACGTAAGGGGCGGTCTTCTCTTTGAGACGTTGGAGGCGAGGATTTTCGATGGCGTCCAACGTGTAGTGATTGAGGATGGGTATGAGCGGGCGATGGTCCGTCATGAGGGTGAAATGCCCAAGGCCGAACAGGTAAAGGCGGCACTTGGCCATAGCCCAGGCGACTGCCAGCATCTCTAGTTCGATGGTGGCGTATCTGGTCTCCGTGTCCGTCAAAAACCTGGAGCCACACTGAACTAAGCGCAGTCTACCCTGGCCGTGGTCTTGAAGGAGGGCATATCCGAGGCCGTATAGACGGGAGGCGTCGGTCTGGAGGACCACTGGTAAGGACGGGTCGAAGGGTGCCAAGGCTGGTGGTGACAGCAACGCCTTCTTAACATTCCTGAACGCTAGGTCGTGGTCAGGAGTCCAGAGGAAAGAGCGCTTGGGGCTCATGAGGGGGCGTAGAGGTTGGGCTGATGTGGCGATTTTAGGGGAGAAGTCGGCCAGCTGATTTACCAGGCCCATAAATGAGCGAAGGTCGGTCAGGTTCGCTGGAGTAGGGAAGTCCCTGATGGCCTTGACCTTCTCATCAGCTGAGATCCCCTCTGGCGAGATGTTGTAGCCGCAGTAGTTAACTTGGGAGGCGGCGACCACAAATTTATCTTTGTTCAGGGTGATACCATGGGCACGACATCTTGTGAGCATCAGATGAACTCGGTTCAAGTGGGCCGGGAGATCATCGTCGAAGAGCAGGATGTCATCTACGACCTTCACGCAGTTGGTGACACCCTGCAGAGCCATATCCCCACGGAGGCAGTACGCATCCCCCGTTGCTGCGAAGCCCATGGGTCCGCGGCAGTGTTGGAAGCGGCCGTAGGGCGTGATGAATGTAGTGAGGTGGCGATCTTCTTCCGCCAGGTCGACTTGCCAGTACCCATGTAGTGCATCCGCCGTGGTAAAGAACTTTGCAGACGGGGTGACGCTGCGGACTGCTTGGATGGGCGTAGGCGATGGATGGGCGGGACGGGAGACCTGCGAGTTGAGATGGGTGAGGTCCACTGTGATGCGAACACCTACAGGCTTGGGTGCCAAGACCATAGGGTGGCACCACTCGGAGGGCTCCTCACCGGCGTGTCTGATGATCCCCTGCTGCACCAGAGAATCGAGCTCCGCCTTCACCTTGTCCCGTATGGCAAAGGGGATAGGCCTGGGTGTGTGGATGGCGAAAGGCGTCGCGCCAGGCTTGAGGTGGATTCTCATCGGGGGGCCTGTCATCTTCTTGAGCGGCGTCTTCTGGAGGTCGGGCTTGGAGACAAGGACGTCGCTGAACTGACGAAAAAAGAACTCCCGGGCGGCAGCAGGTGTGGTCATGGCTGAAACAGGTATCTCTGCACACCTGTTGAGGTGTGTCACAGCGAGGATGGGCTTTGGGAACTCGGATGAGACGATGGCCAAGTCCTGACAATGGCCACATGACAAGAGAGGGGTTTGGATGCCCTCATGGACGTGGACTGTGGCAAGGCAAGACTTGGGACCGAGCTGTAGTGTTGCCTTGAAGCAACCCAAAGGTGGAGACATCGGGGACCCGTCCGCTGTGAGCACGTCGTTCATGGCTGTGGGTGACAGGCTACTCCTGGGAATGTTGAGGGCGTCCAGGTGTGTTGGTCCAATCACCGTGATGTCCGCGCCCGTGTCAGGTATCATCAGGAGGTTGGAAGAGTTGGTACCGTAGGACAGACGAACATTGACGGGCTTGGGGGACCTGTCACTCGAGGCATCATCCACGCGTCGGCATCCTTTGTTGTTCTTGGGAGACGGTGGTGTGGACGTTCTGTCTGTGAAGAGACGTTTTGACCTGGAGATGGAGGCTTCTTAGTGGACCTGCGAAGTGTCCTTGCTTGTTGCAAGCATTGCATGAGACCTTGTTGGCAGGACATCGAGTTGTGCGGGGCCAATGGCCTTGAAACCCACAGTTTCGACATGTACTATCAGCCGCAGGGCACTTTCCTGGACCATGCTGGCGCTGACAGTTTCTGCAGGATTCGGGAGAAGAAACTGGTGACTGTGACGGGGGCTGTGGAGAGGACGCCGTCTGCATCTGGCGTTGATTCCTCTTGTAGGTGGAGACGGCGTGGACTTGAGATGGCGATGAGTGTATAGCTGAGGCAGCCTCTCTTGTGGCCTCATACGACCTGCAACAGGTGACGAAGTTGGTGAGGGAAGAGGCGGCGTCGAGGGTGAGGAGTTTCTGAAGCAGGTCCTCGTCACGTACACCCATCAGCAAGATCATCTTGAGCTGGATCTCAGCACAGGTTACAGGATCGCCTGTACATAGGTCCACCTCGGCTGCTAGGTCCTTAAGTCGTGCATAGAAGTCTGAGAATGATTCCCCAGAGGCTTGTTTGCAGGATAGCAGTTCCCTACGACGCAAAGCTTCATTGCGGAGGCCACGGAAATGACTCTGCAAGGCGTCTAAGACCTCTTTCACTGACATGGAGGAGTCAGGGGGAATGGCTAGCGTGTGCTCTAGGAGGCGTTGAACATCGAGGGAGATGCACGATCTTAATTGGATGAGTTGTTTATGAGGGGGCATTCGGTTGAGGTCAGACATGACAGCAAAGTCTTCGAAACGACGTCGCCATTGACGGTATACTTGATATGTTGCATCAGATTGAAGAGGTGGGGGGCTGGTAACTGAAGACTTGCTGTGCAGGGGTGTGCTCGAGACGGCAGGCGGTGGAGGAGGCACGGAGAGGTCGACGAGAGTTGAGACTGGAGCAGGTGGTTGAGAAGGCGCTGAGGTATACCCAAGGGGGATAGGTGACGTGTGAGGAGGCGTTGTCTGAAGGATAGATGAAGAGGCTGAAGCTGGCGAATTGGTTGTGGCAGCTGGTGAAGTCGTCCTCGTTGCCAGCAATTCCAATAGTCCCAGGAGTTTGTGGTTATCAGCTTGGTGTTGTTGTTGAAGTTGAAGGCGGTAAGCTGATGCCTCTGACTGTCTTGACAATTCCTCTTGACGTCTTGACCATTCCTCTTGACGTCGTTTTTCCTCCTCTAATTGACGTCTTTGGGCTTCCTTCTCTTAGGAAACTTGTAGGAAGTGGATTAACTGACGTATATCCTGGCTCCCATCCTTTGAATTTGGCGCGCCCGGCGTGTGAGGCTTCGTCTACCTCATAATCCTCATCTAAATTTCCCGGCAAATCGTCGTGGTCAGACATCTCGTGTTTGGTATGGTTGCGATGGGAAAGACAAGGAGAATAAGGTGAAGTGCTATGTTTTCGTCAATGTACTTGCCTAAGTGCAGGAACTGGCGGGCAAGTAAAAGAGTACTGACTGTAATATTTGTGAAGTGAGAGGAGGCGGCTGGCGGCGGTGTATTCCTCCGCGCGCGGGCGAGCTGGCTGTGCTGGCTCAGTCGAAGGGGGACGCAGGCAGTGGCCTGCGGGCCGGCGCAGATGGAGGATGCATGCCGGAAGTGCTGTCTTGGAAACTGGGCTGAAAGCGTTTCTGCTACCTGTAGGGCCGCAGAAACATAGCAAAGAGACATGAAAGGCACTGCACTTCACTTAGGGCACTTCACAAGGTCACAAAGCACTTTAAATCCAGGGGCACTGTGGAGTATATCTTCTGGGCGGGAAACAGAGGCCGGGAAACAGACGAGGCCGGCTCTTGCAACTTGTCAACTGTCGTGTTGGAGCTACTCAACTGCGCCATGTGGTGGATGCAATCCTAGACAAGGTTCTTGAAACTCCAATAGCACGAGCAGTAGGTATATTCAATAAGTTGTACAAGACTTGGCGTGATAGCCGACCGATACAGAAGCGAGCACAAGGGACCCCGGACCGTAGGTAGGCCAGAGCCGATCTGAGGGAAATTAGCTAGCTAGGCAAGGAGAGTTGCTAGACATTACTAGGACAATAAATGAGGTCTTCTAGTTACTTGACTAGCGCGGTACATACATAGTATATCGGGACATAGTAAGTGGACATAGGCATTAGACATAAGCATAGATATCAGACATGCTATAATAATATGTAGTAATACAGACATGTGAATAAATGGTACAATGAATGGTAACAGAGTCTTGGCGTCAGGCGTGTTCACATATCTATACAACTGTCAGTTCCCTCCGCCTGGCTTTCGGGGACTCCAAAAACTATTACATTGTTCCTGCGCTGGAAACGTTCCCGTTGTTCCTCCTCTCCCCTAACAGTAGGTCTGTTAATTTTCATTTCTTCGACACAATTCTTCAGGGTCCCTAGCTGCTGTAGAACCTGTTCTGATCCTGCATTACTCTCCGCCACTCCCCCCCCCCCCTCGTGGCCCAGCTAATGCCTCAGCATAACTCCTCTTAGCAATCACCTTCATTCTATCGGCTACTTCCTCCCTCAGTCTTAGCAAGGATTCTTTCCCAACTTGCTCTAGTTTGGCAACCAGCAGGGCTCGAGTTTCATCTATTTTCGTCCCCAGGGAACTCGTTCCCTTATGGCTTGCAATCGCCTCTTTCACCTTGACTATGCAGTCAGGGCAATACCAGCAACAGCCTTCATGCTTTACAGCAGTTAGCATCTTCCTAAACTTTGCATTGGTCAGGCCTGTATCATCCATATCCGTCATCCCCCTGCAGTAGTCACATATCATCATATCCCTCATGGTTGTTGTTGTTGTTGTTGTGGGGAAGGGGGGGGGGGTGCAGACTGTGTATAGATCTACATCTGTTTAAAAAAAATAAATAAAAAATAAGTAAATAAATCAACCATCAAATTCAGCATCATAAGCAGCTTCAACATCAACTTCAGTAACAGTTTCAGCAGGAAAGCTAGAGCTTCAGCCAAAGTTGAACCTGATGACTTCATCATTTGAGGAAAAACTCGCACAATATGGCTGTCCTTATATTTTAGACTTTACCACCATTGGTGAGTAGAATTTTTGTTTTACATTGGGAAATATTATTTAAAATATATATGAACAGTAAATAAGTGTTGCTTTCGTATTCATATGTAGAGAAATTACGATATGTTTTCACATGTACGCACTTACTGTTCATACGTTGGCGTTCCCAATCGTCTTGCTTTACAGTGGTCCCTCGGTTAACGGGCACAATATGTTCCAGCAGGTTGCTCGTTAACCGAAACCATTGTTTCAATGGGTTTTTGGGTAATTGGTTCCAGCTCACCAAAATTGCCTAAATTCAACAATAAAGGTAGAAATGTACACTTACTTTGAGGTGTGTATGTAGAAGGCTCCTGGATGATGATGATGATGCGAATTTGAAGTGGGAGGTGCAGGAGGAGAAGGGAGAAGAGAAGGAAGTGGAGGTGGAGGAGAAGCATTTTACTGCTTCTTGGAAGGTGAGTCACCTTCCATGAAAATGTCAAGAACCTCTGGACTGACAGATTCTCCACCAGAAACATCCTCTCTCCTTCTTGAAGTGGAAGGCTGAGGGCTAGCATCTTGTTCCCTCTGTCTTTTTCTGAAGAAAGTGTCAATTGTGGTTTGTGGGGCATCTCTCCTCCTCATCATTAACTTATGTTTAAAGAAGGAGACCATTGTGTCCTCAACATGACACAAAGTTAGTTCAGACTTTTCCACATCTGGGTGTCTTGAAGCCAGTTTCCTGAACTTCTCCCAGTAGTTAATGACATCTTTTAACTCTGAAGTTGACATATGGTCATGACTTTCCTTTTCCGCCTCACCATTGTCAGCCTCTAACAACTCATCCAGTTGCTGCAAGTCATCAGGAGTAAGTTCCTCCTCATGAGACATCACAAGCTCTTCCACATCCTCCTCCTCCACTTCAAGGCCCAATGACTGACCAATGGACACAATCTCCTGGTGCAACTCTGTTTCTTCCTCAAATCCCTCAAAATCATGGACTACTGATGGCCTCAGTGCTTTCCATGAAGAATTTAGGGATCTAGTGGAGACTTCTTGCCATGATGACACAATCAATTTTACAGCCTCCAGGATGTTGGATTGTGTTTTCCAGAAATGTGCCAGTGTTAGTTCAGGATCAGTGGAAGTTGCCTGATGACACCTCCTAAACATTTTCTCCATGTACAACTTCTTGAAGTTGCTGATCACATTCTGGTCCATTGGCTGTATGATTGATGAAGTGTTGGGAGGCAAAAACAACAAACTTTCACAAAGTCAAATTGATACTCCAAAGTTCTGGCAAGTTCAGGGTCATGCTCAGGGGCATTATCCATGAGGAGAAGAGCCTTTAAAGGGAGTTTATTGGTGGTTAGGTAGCTCTTAACAGAAAGGCAAAACACCTCAACAGCCCATTCATTAAAGAGCTGTCTTGTCACCCATGCCTTACTGTTGGACTTCCAATAAACTCCAAGCTTTCCTCTTACCACTTTTTGTTGTTTGAACACCCTGGGGTTCTCAGAGTGGTAGACAAGCATAGGCTTCAGTCGGAAATCCCCTGAAGCATTGGCACCAAGCAATAGAGTGAGACGGTCTTTCATGGGTTTATGCCCAGGTAAAGAGGCTTCATCTGTGGTGATGAATGTTCTTTTGGGCATCTTTTTCCAAACCAGCCCAGTTTCGTCCACATTGAACACTTGCTGTGGAAGATAATTTTCTTCATACACCAGTTCTTTAAATTCCACGAAAAAATTTGCTGCCCCTTCCTTATCAGCACTAGCAGCCTCACCATGCCGAACTACACTAAAAATGTCACTTCTTTATTTAAATTTTTCGAATCAGCCTTTGCTGGCCCTAAAATCTTCAAATTCTGTGCCTGAAGAACCAGGTTGATCTGTCTTTAAATGTTCGTAAATCTCCCTGGCTCTTTCACAAATAAATTCAGTAGAAACTGAATCACCTTTCATCTGTTTTTCCCTAATCCAGATGAGAAGTATCCTCTCTGTTTCTGCAATTAGGGATCTACTTTTAAACACTGGTAGATTTGTCTCTCACTTTCACTTCTTTAAATTTGTCTTTCTGTGCAAGAATTGTCGACACAGTTGATGTCGACATGCCATATTCTTTTCATAGCGCATTTGTTCTAATGCCTTCTTCATGTTTTTTTTTTAATTTCCTGCTTGGTTTGGATTGAAATCGCTTTTTCTTGATCTCTTAGGCCCCATGCTGGATTCAAAAAATCTCAACACGTGATATTTTAAGTTTAAACTTGGTGTAATTCAAGTTTATTTTCTTTAAAATAACACTGCACTGTGCTATATATTGTCAATATGTAAAATAAACTTAAAAATAACCAATAATTTGCTTGGAAACAGAAAAAAAGCGTTTAGTGTAAGAGTGTCTTAAGCAAGATGTTACCTCCACTGAAAACACAGAGAGACTAATGCCTGTATGGTGTGTTGGCAGGTTGGATGGCTCGCATGAAACTAGTGACCTTACCTTCAATTATGTTCAATAATTGTTAAAATGACTAAAAAAAAAATTAATATTAAACTTTTAAAATTATTGAATAGTATAAACTTCTTGATATTTACTAAAATAGTAGGGAATTTAAGCCCTAGAACCGATTACTGTATTGGCTGACTAATACTACAGCTGGTTGACCGCCAAGTGCAAGCAAAAACATGTTCAGGTCGGCTTGTAAGAATGTTAATCGAGGGATTGCTCGTTAACCGAAGTTAAGAATTTTATGGGAGGTAACTCGTTAACCGAAATCTCGTTAACCGAGGGACCACTGTATTTCTTTACCATTAGTGGTTAGGTACTTCTAGTGTTCCATTTATTAACATTAAATAACATTACTTAAATAAAGGTATTCAATTTTTTTTTAATTAAGTTCACTACAGCTACAACCAGGGTCTTATTTCCTTCAGTTTCTTATGTAGAATTGTGGGGTTTCAAGATGTTGTCTAACACTCAGGATGGGTTGGAGAAAGGAAACTCACAATGTGCTCTCTGTATATATATTGTATTGGATGTACAGTGCAGCTTGGTGCTGGGAAGCTGCTGCGTGGTTAGAAGCGTGGAGTAGAGAGAGCTGGTTGGTGAGGAGCTTGCTTGGAGGAGGTGTTGCGTGCTACATGGCTGTAGGTAGAAGAAGAGGGCAGGTCACGGCGAGGTGAGGTCTTATATAGCCGAGGTAGGCGTGGGGGAAATTTCCACTACAGAATCATTGTCACTCACGAAAACAATGCCGTCTTGTCTCCTCGTGTGTATTTTAATATTCTATGTATTATTAATGAATTGTATTGCTCATTTCGCATATATAAAGATAATTCAAGCAAATACATATTCAGTTATAAACAATAATGAATCTTTTGTACTTATTCTTAAAAAGATAAATGACGCGGTATCCTTAAATGCGCACGTACTGTATATGTTAGTGGTCCTGTGGGGTTTCGTGATGTGGTCTCACACTCAGGATGGGTTGGAGAAAGGAAACTCTTAATGGTGGTTTTCTTATATACTGTAAATATATTGTAAGTACAGTGTGATGCTAGTGAGCTGCTGTGTGGTGAGGAGCTTGCTGAGAGGAGGTGTTGCATGTTGCGGGGCTGTAGGTAGAAGGCCTGTCACGGCGAGGTTGAGAGCTTATATAGAAAGAGGTAGACGTCGCTAGTAGGCGACCCCTCTCTGTGTGACCAAGACGCTTTGGCTGGGAAACTCGACAAGGGATCGGCTGGTCAGCGACAAACGGCGGTTGTAGTTGTAGGGGAGAGTATCCACTACAGTCCCAATCCATCTCATTTTTTCTTTGCCATTAGTGGTTAGCTACTTCTATTGTTCCATTTATTAACATTAAATAACGTTACTTAAAACATATATATTAATTTTTTACATTAATTTTACTACAGCTACAACCAGGATCTTACTTTCTTCAGTTCCTTATGTAAAACCATCATCCCGGCTGTAAACACAAACAAAAACAATGGCGTCCCATCTCCTCTTGTGTGACCATATTATTATTCATTTATATTGTATAAGGTGAATTCAGAAACATTATTTAAAGATTAAAGTTTGCAATTTTCATTAATTGTATTGTTTTTTGGGGGGAAAGAAGGTAAAAAGCCACACAAAAGATATAAGAGCATAAACATAAAAACATATGAAAATAAGGAGTCTGCAATAGGCAGGTTTGTAAGGGCGGGGGATTCTACCACTGAACCACCGAGGCCACCATTATAAGAGCGGGGACACTCTGCCACCATAAGGCGGGGATTTTCTTCCTCCCTTATATTCTTATTTCATACTTCTCTCTCTGTCTTAGTTCCTTCAATTGTTCTCTCTAAATAGTACATCTCATAGTTCCTTCAACACCTCAGACCTTTAGTAGCATGGCGAGGGTTAGGCACATGGGTACTGCAATTCTGGTATCAAGTTCTTGGGCGAAATAAAGGTGGATACTGAGGTGAAAATGAATACCCCTAATATACTCTAAGAAATGGTTTATTAATGAAATTAAAGTAGGGAAAAAGATGTCATTTACATGCAACTACGAGGTTCAACTCCTCGGCTTTTTACTCATCTGCAGTTTGAATTGGATACTGTACTCTGGCTTCTTACAACATTACTGGTGTTACATGGCATTACATTACAAGACAAACTTACATCTGATACCTTCACTTGACTGTTGTTAGTACATATGGAGGATGCACTCACAACACAACACGTTATTACTGATACCAACAATTTACTTGGGTTCACTACCCAACATGGGATAATTACACTCCTGATAATTATCCCCAATCATATACAACAAACACTGTGGACCATATAACTGTACGGAGTGTCCCAGGATAGGGCACTGGCGCTCTCAACAACTGACGACCACTGTTATGATCGGTGATAGTCTAACACGTGGCGAGAGCCTGGGGTCTACTTCCCAGAATGCAGACTGAAGCAATTTCAATCCTGCCGAATCGGCGACATCGTCCACTACAGCTAACTGTTAGGTATCCACCGACCCCAGGCAGCCGGTGGGGTGTTCAAATAACCCACACACTGGATCTGAGATAAATTTGTAGAAGCGTCAAGGAAGCTGATGATGACTCAATCACAAACAATCTTTCGTCTAGCAACGATCGACGACATTTACGTTATAGTAATTCTTACACTGGGTAAATGACAATTTCACTGTTACAACATGAACACTGATACTCACAAAATTGACGAAGTCAAACTGAATGGCTATATCGGCGGGGAACACTGGCCTACATATCTGAGACAAATTCGGAGAATCGTCAAGGAAGGCTGATCCTCCTTCACACTCGGGTTTATATACCCGTGAGTTGCCAGAGGTGGCTACTCATGCAATTACAAAAATCACATACAAACCAACTGCTACACATTCAAAGGTGACCCTCAGTTGACACGGATCTCGCGAATTTCTAAAGTTGATTTACATAAACTAATTCGAGATTGAGCTTGCCAGGAGAAAGTGGAATATATACGTTGACAACTGTGTTCAAAAGGGCGGTACTTACGGACAAGGAGCCAGGTGTAAAAAGCGTTTCTTCCTTGGGATAACTAACCAGTTATCCACATGTTTTGCGGGCGTGAAGTATAATAAGAATCAACAGGTTACAAACAGACCAGCAGTCAATGTGACCATGACAGGTTGGCCTATGCCTGGCAGCTCCTGTCGAGAGTTACTACCACTCTCTATCATCCATGAATCTATCTAGCCTCCTTTTAAAACTTTCCAGTGTTGCAGCACTTACTACAAAGTTGCTAAGCTTGTTCCACTAGTCCACCACCCTATTTGTGAACCATTTCCTTCCTATCTCCCTCCTTAACCTAAACTTATCCAACTTAAATCCATTGCTACGAGTCCCATCCTGCTAGGATATTATAAGAACTTTATCTATATCGCCTTTACTGATTCCTTTCACCCATTTAAATACTTCTATCATATCTCCCCATACTCTTTGTCTTTCTAGGGAATGCAAGTTTAGTTTCTTTAACCTATCTTGATATGGAAGGTTTCTATGTCCCGGAATCATTTTCGTCATTCTTCACTGCACATACTCCAGTGAATTGATACCATTCTATAATAAGGGCACCAGAACTGAACCGCATAATTGAGGTGCGGCCTGACTAGCGCAAGATATAGTTGTAATAAGACCTCTGCACTCTTATTACTTACACTTCTAGATATAAAACCTAATACTCTGTTTGCCTTATTTCGAACAATAACGCACTGTTTTCTAGGCCGTAGGTCCGGGCTTACAAGTACCCCTAAGTCTCTTTCACAAGTAGACTTCTCTAGGTTGATGTTGTTGATGCTGTATACATTGACAGTATTTGTTCTTCCAATAATAAGTACACTGCACTTGCTGGTGTTGAATTTCATTTGCCATTTTTCTGACCACTCCTGCAGTTTATTTCAATCCTCCTGTAATGCATTTGCATCCTGCCCTGAATTAATCTGCCGCCCTATTTTGGTGTCATCCGCAAACTTACTTATGTCACTGCTGATCCCAGTATCTAGATCGTTTATGTAGATTATGAACAAGAGTGGGCCCAGTACTGACCCCTGGGGAACCCCACTGGTTTCACAACGCCACTCAGATTTAACACCATCTACGCTGACCCTCTGTGAGCCATGATTTAATCCAATTTAAAACTTTCCCCTCGATACCATGAGCCTTAACTTTTCTCAGATGCCTCTGATGCGGTACTCTGTCAAACGCTTTGCTAAAGTCTAAGTAAATAACATCGTAATTTTCGTCAATACCTACTACCTCGAAGATTTAACTAAAAAAAGTCAGATTTGTTAGACAAGATTTTCCCTTTGTAAACCCATGTTGAGAGTCGTAGATTAATTTGCTTTTCTCTAAATGCGATCGGATGCTATTTGCTATAATTGATTCAAGAAATTTCCCCACTACTGACGTCAAACTAATCTGTCGGTAATTTGACACTGATGCTCTATCTCCCTTTTTGAATATGGGTACTACATTTGCCTGTTTCCACAAGTCTGGCACAACTCCCGTGTCTAATGATTTTGTAAATAAATTTATGAGGGGTCTGCTAATCTGTTCCTTACACTCTTTCAAAACTTGAGGGAAAATTTCATCCAGCCCTTGGGATTTTGTCTTCTTTAATTTATTTATCTTAAGAACATCCTCTTTTCAGATAGTGATATTCTTTAATTTCTCTTCTTCATTTCCCCTAAATATCAGTTCCACCTCTGGAATTTCCTCATGAATTTCTTCTGTGAAAACTGATAAAAAGTAGCTGTTTAATGCTTTGCTTATTTCCTCAGTCATCGATCACTTCCCCCCCTCCCTGACTTTAAAAGCCCAACTTTGTCCTTGACCTTTGTCCTGCATACCTGGAAAAATCCCTTGGGATTCGCTTTGGATTCTCTTGCTATCCTGATTTCGTAGTCCTTCTTTGCCTTCCTTACATTTTCTTAACATTCCTAAATAGTTCATTATACCTATTTCTGAACTGTTCCTCCCCTCCCTTTAATTTCTTATAAATTCCTTTCTTTATTCCTATGTCATGTTTAAGTTTTCTGGTCATCCACCTTGGCTCATTCTTATTTGACCTAATTTTTCTGTATGGAATATTTTGTTGTGCTTTATGTAGTATACGAGTGAATATATTATAGTCATGATCAATTGTTGTGTCACCTGTGCCCTTATCCGCTCCTACTGGGGACTGACCTGATTGTTACTAGGCGACCTCACCTAGGTACCTTCTTAACCCCTGATAATCCGCCAGTCGAAAATTTGGGACTCTGACCATATTGTCATTGATTTTCGTTTCCCAATTTAGGGTGAACCTGATTTCTCTATGATCACTGTTCCCTAGATTTTCACCTATTGTGATATCTCTGATAACATTTTCTTTATTTGTTAATACTAGGTCTAATATATTGTTACCTCTAGTAGATTCTGTAATTAATTGTTTCAAAAAATTGTCCTGTACTGCATCTAGGAAGTCTTCAGCTTCATAGTCACCTACAATGTTGTCCCAGTCAATATTTCTGAAGTTGAAATCCCCCATAATGCACAGGTTGTTGTATTTTGCTGCCCTACTCATTTCCTGCCATATGGGCTGAGCTGCTTCTTTCCCAAGACTTGGGGGGCCTGTAAATCACCCCCATAATTAGTTTTTCTCTTCCTTCCGCAATTTCTACCGATACAGACTCGGTTCCAATTTCACCCTTTATTGAATTATAATATTAATCCAACATTTGAATGTATCCCCGACAAAGAGTGCGATCCCTCCCCCCTTCCTACCTCCCCTGTCCTTGTGAAAAAGGTTGTACCCTTCTATGTGGTACTCTGATAAAAAGTTCTTGCTTGCCAGATTCATCCAAGTTTCGGTGATTGCTATGACGTCTACATTCTCGGTACATAGAACCGCTCTCAGCAAGTCTATTTTATTTCTAACGCTCCTACTGTTTGTATAGTATACATTTAAACCTACTCTTCCTTGGTCCTGTTTTATCCCTTGTCTTGAGTAACCAATTTTACTCCCCAGGACCTGTTTGTTTTTTTACTCCCACTTACCCCGACCTCTCTCCACTGGCGAACCCCCCCCTTTGGAGTGACAATTTCACGCTCCAGGGATGCAAACAACGTCTTTACCCTCACGCGAGACATGTGTACTCCGTCACGACTGTACCGGTAGTCGTTGCCATAGAATGGTTGCCTGTTATCAATGAATGCCCAACCATTGCTTGCACAATGTTTTTCCAGTCGGCAATTTATAGCAATTGCCCTGGACAGCCATTCACGACCAACTCCTCTTCTAGGCAAGACACCACATAATATCGGGATCCCTCCCCTATCTAACCTTCTCCAGTGCCTCATCATACCTCTTGAAAAGTTCCTCACTCCAAACCTTTCCTATGTCGTTACCTCCCACACTAAGACACACTACATCCTTGACCACCGAAGGGTCAAGACGTACAGTCTCGTTCAAGAGTCTTCGAACATTGCTGGAGACAGCTGGCAACTCAAGGCCGTTTGTTTACTATAATACGTAGTAAAAATTATGAATAAATGTAAAAGTGATCGGTGATTGGTTACTTAGTTAACCATTGCTTAATTTAATGGTTGGACTTTGTTGTTTCGTATTATTTTATACTACGTACTATAGTAAACGAACGGCCTTGAGTTGCCAGCTGTCTCCAGCAGTGTTCGAAGAATCTTGAACAAGACTGTACCTGGCGCTCCTCTCGGAGCAGCCAGGTCAACTGTTAAGTTGGCCCATACCAACCCCCTTCCCTGAACCCCTCCTCCCCACCGGAATATCAACAAGTTCTCGCCAGAATTTACAATTTCATTTAGGAAAGGAATGGAACCAGTGTTGAACAGAGGTGAACAGTGGTGAACAGTGCTTAAGTCAGTGAGAACAACTCAACAGTAACAGTCATACCCAAGTTAACCTCCACACAGTGAGGTCCCAGGTACCCAGTGATAACGGCCCGTGAGACGGAACAACAACCAGCGATGTGTTAATCCGTCTACAATAGGAAGGCCTGGGACCACACCTCACTCATATAACAATATCTGTGAGGGAATTACTACACCACGTTAGGTCCCTCATAACACCATATGTGAGGGAATTACTACACCACGTGAGGTCCCTCATAACACCATCTGTGAGGGAATTACTACACCACGTCAGGCCCCTCATAACACCATCTGTGAGGAAATTCGCACACCACGTGATGCCCCTCATAACACCATCAGTGAGGGAGTTGCTACACCACGTGAGGCCCCTCATAACACCATCTGTGAGGAATTACAACACCACGTGAGGCCCCTCATAACACCATCTGTGAGGTAATTACTACACCACGTGAGGTCCCTCATAAAACCATCTGTGAGAGAATTACTACACCACGTGGTCCCTCATAACACCATCTGTGAGGGAATTACTACACCACGTCAGGTCCCTCATAACACCATCTGAGGGAACTACTACACCACGTGAGGTCCCTCCTAACACCATCTGGGAGGGAGTTACTACACTACGTGTTTGCTGTTCAACACCTATATTAATCTGTATGTTCACTGTATGTTCCTTTACCTTTCTCTAATGAAGACTTTTGTTAAACAACCAATGTATGTAATCAGTCATTTATGTCCAATGTATATTTTCAGCCTTCGGGCTGCAGAACTTTTTCAATAAACCGTTAATTATTATTATTATTATTATTATTATTATTATTATTATTACTGGCTTGGTACCCTCCACTGACAAAACCCTATCTATCCTTTCAGCTACATGCCCTATCCCAGCCCCAGGAAAACACACCCTAGTCCTACATTTCCTATCTCTTGCACAAAATGTCCTATCTAAGAACCTCACCTGGCTGTCCCCAACTACCACGACCTTACCACTGGGCAGGGTCTGAACAACTGCCCTTTTCACTCCTGGCACCACGTCGTCCTGCCTCTTCTCTTCCTCGCCAGCTTCCTCCATGACTTGGTAGGGGTTACTGCACTCCACAGTCCACACCCTGGTCAGCTTTCCTGAGTCTGACCCTAGTGATCTCAGAAGCAACCACTCTCCACGCCTGTTCCTCCTTCGCAGGTGTCCTGCTAGGCAGGACACCTACCTGAAGGAGTTCAGTCCTGAGGGTTTCGTTCTCCCCATTAAACACGTCCATCTCTCTCCTCGACTGCTCCAGCTGACTTAACAGACTAGCCAGGAGGTCGTCCTTCCTCACACTCCGCCCCTCTTCCCCCACAACACAACGATCCCCAACTACCACGGCGGCCATTTCCCTGGTCACTAACACTAGCGATATGAAAAGGTCACACTTGGGAACGCATCTCATTAGTATAGTAACATTATACTAACCCAACTCTACCAGAGCAGCTGTGTGCCTTGTTTATATTTTGGTCAAGAGAATTACCGACAGGATGTGAAACTCAAAATTTTTAGCTGTGATATATATGATGAGAGATACACGCGTTACCGATGTCCTTTCAACATTAAACTCAACATCCCCAAATCATCCTATTGTCCAAGTTGTCCTGGTGTCCACATTGTCCTGGTGTCCATGTTGTCCTGCTGTCCGCGTTGCCCCTGTGTCCGTATGCCTAGTGTCCACGTTGTCCTGGTGTCCATGTTGTCTTTGTGTTCACGTTGTCCTAGTGTCCAAGTTGTCCTGGTGTCCACGTTGTCCATTTGACGTCTATATTACCCGATTCACAACAAGTTTTTGTTTGCCTTACAGCTTTTTATTCTCTCGCCTTTACTCGCTAACCTTGATCTGGATTCGTCAACATTCCTCAAGTATTAGGAACACGTTCCTCTTCTTGTTCACTTCATTTTATCATTTCAGAAACATCCGTGCAAGTTAACATAGAGATACTAGTATAGGTACAGTTTTTTCTCCATATTTAACTCAAAAACGACAGTTCCGGTACCAAACTGAGACAATTGATTTCGGAATGAATACAGTCCATACATACACATCCCATGAGGATTATCGTGCATAATTATGTCATCACCTTTTAAACAATAGAAGTAAATGAGTTCATTAATATATTTTATACATTAATTAATCTTGCCCTTGAGTGGGGAACGAGATAATCCTGCTATTTTTTATCTGCCTTAGTTTTAAATGATGATGGCTAGTGCCTAGTGGATGTACCGCCTATAATTTAGAATATACGCCTTAAGACCTTATAGTTACTGAAACACAGCAATACATTTTCACTTCAACATCACGTTTAGTTACGGTAAAGGCTCGGTTGAAATTCAGTCGCTGTTCTCATTATCATTATACAGTACCGTTACTTACAGTAAATGAACTGCAGTTGGTGATTCATACCTCTGGCCACAGAAGGGAGAAAAAATTAATGTTTGAACTTTAGAGTATCCAGTATCCACCTTGGTACCGTTGCGTATGCGAGTCGCTTTAATTTTTTCCCTCTTGCCTGTACTCCAATTCGAGGATAACATAACTAACTTAGGAACATTTGAGAAACCGAAGTGGTTTTTTCTCATAAGATATGGCACTTACCTCATGGCTATCATATTCCAGTGGTTAACATGGCATCTTTCTCTCTCTCTCCTTCCCGAATAGCGGTAAATAAAAAAAAAATATTCCTCCAACACCCTGCAGCTGGTCTGGTGATCGTGACCTGAAATAATAAGATTAGGTCATATGTTCAAGGAAAAAGTAGAGCAATTACTGTAAGCTGATCGTAACCACAACAGCAATGACGTAAGAAACTAGTCAGACCAGACAACTTAGCCATGAAGCCTCAAATCTTGGTAACGACGTCTAAAGGTGGCAGTTTATCATCTTTTTCTTTGATGATGATAGTGTCAGAGGTTTGTTGTTCTAGCCCTCGTGTTCTTATTAATATTATTGTTGGATGGAACCTCCACACATTCACCAAGAATATAAATATAAACCATATATATAAAAACTGTCTTAACAATAACTTAAATGCCTCCAGTAAAAACAATGGCCGCAACAGTAATGATGGTCAATTAACACTCAAAACTAAATAATGTAAAACATATTCAAAATATTGAAATGATATATATGAAGAGCTGACATTAATTTTGCCACTTACAGCGGCGAGTTTATTGTGCAGCCCTCCTCCTGTGAGCAGTAGTGCAAAAGGATTACAGAGTAGAGTTCACAAAGGGTCTGTATAACTAACCCCGTGGTCAGGATATTATGGCATTGAACGTTACAAAGTATTTCAAAATTAATAAATTCTTTGTTTAGCTTTATATAGAGAAAGTAACATTCGCAACTGCTTGAGTACAGGAGTGAGGCAGTACAGTATGTCTGACCGCACACTTTGTTATTCACATTTGCGTGAGAGGTATTCAAGCACATTGGGTGTTTGGTTCCATGCATGGGAACTGATATATAGTAGCTACTAAGTGCAAAAAACTGGATACAATCTTAAAATGTTAGCTATCTTGCCATTAGAGATGAAGTGTTGTGCCATTTCACACACAGTGTGCTTGGACCTGTCCCTAAAAGGTTCTATCTTCACAAAGTCGAGGACGTAGTGTTCGAGTGTGTGGCTATATGTCTGGCCACACTTTACATTTAGTTTTATTCAACTTCAGAAATATTGATTGGGACAACATTATAGGTGACTATGACTCTGAAGACTTCCTAGACGCAGTACAGGACATTTTTTTTAAACAACTAATTACAGAACCTACTAGAGGTGACAATACATTAGACCTAGTATTAACAAATAAAGAAAATATTATCAGAGATATCACAATAGGGGAAGAACTAGGGAACAGTGATCACAGAGAAATCAGGAACAAAATATACCCAACAGAAAAATTAGGTCAAATAAAAATGAGCCAAGGTGGATGACCGAAAAAATTGAACATGACATAGGAATAAAGAAAGGAATCTATAAGAAATTAAAGGGAGGGGAGGAGCATCTTAGAGATAGGTATGATGAACTATCTAGGAATGTTTAGAAAAATGTAGGGAAGGCAAAGAGGGACTATGAAATCAGGATAGCAAGAGAATCCAAGGTGAATCCCAAAGGATTTTTCCAGGTATATAGGACAAAGGTCAAGGACAAAGTGGGGCCTTTAAAGTCAGAGAGAGGGGAAGTGATCGAGGATAGTGAGGAAATAGGCAAAGCATTAAACAGCTACTTCTTATCAGTTTTCACTGAGGAAATTCATGAGGAAATGCCAAAGGCGGAACTTACATTTAGGGGAAATGAAGAAGAGAAACTAAAGGATATTATTATCAGAAAAGAGGATGTTCTTAAGATAAATTAAAGACGACAAAATTCCCAGGGCCGGATGAAATTTTCCCTCGAGTTTTGAAAGTGTAAGGAACAGATTAGCAGACCCCTCGTAAATTTATATACAAAATCCATTAGACAAGGGAGGTGTGCCAGACTTGTGGAGGCAAGCAAATGTAGTGCTCATGTTAAAAAAGAGAAACAGAGCATCGGCGTCAAATTACCGGCTGATTAGTTTGACGTCGGTATTAGAGATGGCGGATGATCTGGGTGACATCATCAGCATATGCAATGTATTCACCGTGAATTGGTGGCGGCATGTCTGAAGTGTAGATTATGTAAAGAGTTGGGGATAAGTTACTTCCTTGTGGTACTCCACTATAAAGTCTGAATCTTGGGCCTTTGTGTTTGCCTATTGTAATGTGTGCCTCTCTATGGTCTAAGAAATTACAAAGAAGAAAGGTAAAGTTGTTAGGGAGTTCTTGATTGGTTATTTTATATTTAAGTCCCAAGTGCCAAACCTTATCCAATGCTTTTGCCACATCACTGAAAACTACGTTGCACTGTTCTATATTATGCATTGCGTTTGCTATACTTTCGTATATAAGAGCTATGACTGTGTTTGTTCCTGTGTTTCCTAAATCCGTGTTGTCTAGGGTTGTATTTGTATTCTAGTTCCAGGTGTGTTTTTAATCGGTGGTTAATAATATTTTCTAAAGTTTTTCCCGGAGTTTCTAATAGAGAGATTGGTCTTTAGTTTGCTACTGCTGTGGGGGCTTTTCCTGGTTTTGGTATCAGTCTGATAATTGCTGTCTTAAATTTCTTTGGGTAGTGGCCTGAAGCTATGGGTGCATTGAATATATTTCTTAGTAGAAGTACCATGTTGATTGGTAATTGCTGTAAAATGAGTTTATTCATTTTACTGACTCCAGGAGCCTTGTTCTTAAAACTGATTATTGTTCTTACTATTTCGTCCACTGTGATTGGTTTGGTTAGTGGGGACATGTCATCCAGTGTATTCAGGTTGATCGTGGGGCTCGGTTGCCAGATATGGGTTATTTGCGACATATAGTTGGATACTTTGTAGCGTACTGTATGTGGCCAGCTGTCAATTCTCTTTAGTTGTCTATTTTCTCTTTGTATGGGCACACAAACGTACGTACATGTAAATATCTCACACTCAGGAATGAGGTAGAATAGAAACTCACAATGCGCTTTCTGTATATATATTGTTGTACAGTGCAGTGCTTAGGAGTGACTAGGTGAGGAATAGCTTGCTCAGAGGTCCTGTAGGGCGAGGAGGTTTCTGAGGAAGCTGAGTGGTGAGGAGCTGTTGAGAGATGTTGCTGGTCCGGTAGCAGAGTGTAGAATGAGTTCCCGATCGATCGATGGATGAAGTAAAGTATGAAGAAATCTTGATGCAGGTGCGTAGATTGGTGGTGCGGGAACTGGACTTGAAGAATAATGGTGGAATTTGGAGGGACTTGGGGTTGGTGGATAGTGCAGAAGAAAAGCGAGGAAATTGGAAAATAGTAGTAGAATGCTAGGTCTTGGGGTTCAACCCAAGTGCTTCTGTTTTCTCATGTTTGTGTTTCAGCTAATTTTCGTCTTAGGTATTTTATTTATGTCAGGTGTTTGTATGTTTAGCAAATATTGCAATTTTATGCCTTACATTTTCGGGTCTTATGTCCTAGCCAATGGTGAGGAGTCTAGGGCAGGTACTTGTGTTTCTGCCAAGAACATCCCGTCTTTTTATGATCTAATGTTGTAAGTGGTAGGGCTGCCAAGGTTGTCACTGGGGTAACGTTGCATCTTTTAATAGAGTGGAGTTGGTGTGGGTTCTAGGGCTCTTCTTTTACTTTTAGGGAACCACGAGTGTTCTCTTCTTCCGTCTTCTGTCTCTTCCATCCATTCTTTGATTGGTCCTGGCTCTATTTCTTCTAACTTTGTCCATATTCTTTTTGAGTGTTCGTGTAGGTAAACGTTTAGGGGTTCTATTTGCGCTCGTTGGTGTAGTTGACGGTTGGTGACTATGTCAGGATATCTGATGTTATATACATCCCTTAGGGCTAAGTTTTGAATTGTCTGCAGTTTCTTTATGTTTGTTTGTTTTATTGCATGTAGGGGAACTGGCGGATATACTAGTCGGGATTGGACAAAGGCTCTATATAACTTTAACTTGTTTTTTGCTGACAGGCCTCTGAAGCGGTTTAATTTAATTACCATGTTTCTGGTTTTTGCAAGTTTTTCGGTGATGAATGTTTTGTAGCCTTTTGTTGTTATCTTCAGCCCTAGGACAGTGCCTTCCATGGCATATGGAATCACTTTGTTGTCTACTATAATGGGGTCTTTTTTCCTTTTAGCGATTGGGATTATTTTGAACTTGTTGGTGTTCGTTTGTATCTTCCACTTTTTTTCGTACTGGTTGATGTTCTCTATTGCGTTGGCAGTATGTTGTGCCATTATTGCTGTTGATTTGCCAGGGTATGTGATGATTTGTGTGATATCGTCTGCAAAACTTATGTATTCACTGTAGGGAGCTGGTTCTGGTAGGTCTGCTGTGTAGATATTGTACAGCGTGGGTGAAAGGACACTGCCTTGGGGTACTCCACTTTTCAGTTTTATGGGTGGTCCTATAAAGCTGCCAATTTGTATTTGTGCCGTGCGATCGTCTAGGAAGTCACAGGCGATTTTTTCTATTGGTTCTGGAAGATTTAATTGAAGCAGTTTAAATTTTAATCCTAGGTGCCATACTTTATCGAACGCTTTCTTAACGTCTCTTAATACAATGTTGACTTGGTTTCTTTCTGCTTTCTTGTTGGCTAACGTTTCCGTGATTATGGCTAGTGCAGTGTGTGTTCTCTATTTTTCAGTGAATCCATGTTGTCTGGGGTTTAGTAGTCCGTTTTCACTTCTGTGTTTTCTGATTCTCTTGTTTATTGCCTTTTCAAATAGTTTTCCTATAACTTCGAGTAGGGAAATCGGTCTGTAGTTAATTACTTGGGTGTGGTCTTTGGCTGGTTTCGGTATGAATATGAGTTTTGCGTTTTTAAATGCATCAATGAAGTATCCACTTGCCAAAGCTGAGTTAAATATTTCAAGGATGCCTTGTGTGCAGTTGTTGGGTAGGTATAGGATCATATTTCTTGTGATTTTTGTAAATCCTGGTGCTTTTTCTTTAGTGTGCCTGATGTAGTGTAGCAGTTCTCCTTCTGTAATTGGTTCTGTCAGGTTGAGCCTGGTTTTGTCCACCACATGGTATGGGGTTATCCTGTGTATCATTTCAGCCATTTCTCTGCAGATATGATTTTCGTGTTCCTCATCAAATTCCTCATTTTCTTCTTCTGATATTTGAAATACTTTTTTCCATTCTTTCCTGTATACGGATTCTATCTCTTTTTCTTCAAAGAGTTTTTTCCCGTTTTGGTCCTTTATGTACTTTTGTTGAGGCTTGTCGTTTCCTAGAATTTTGTTTACGTTCTGCCAGAAGTTCTTGTCATTTCTTGTGGTATCCAGGTTGTTTATTAGTTCGTTCCATATCTGTTGGTGTGCTATCAGGCTTTCATCTCTTAACTTTTGTTGTATTTGCCTTAAGTTTCTAATAAGCTCTGTTGTTGGTGGATAGTTTTGTATGTACATCATTATGTTATTGTATTGTACTTGGAGCATTCGCAATTCATGGGATGTCCTGATGTGTGGTAGCGTTCGATATGTTGTGATTGGTATGTTGTTCTCTGTTGCCTTTTTGATGTTACGTATAAGGGTATCTGTTTCGTTGTCAATATCTTCTAGTGTTTTGCCTTGGAGATCTGGGACATCAACTTGTTCTAGTTGCTTCCTGTAGCCTTCCCAGTCTGCTTTTTGCATTTGGAAACGTGGGGTTGTTGGTACTTGGATTGGGCTTGTGGATAGTTTTATTATCATTGGAATGTGGTCGCTGGTAGTTAGTGGTCCTTGTTTTATATGGTAATTCAGGAATGCCTTGTTATTGGTGAAGACTTTGTCTGGGGTTGTTGTTTTGTTATTGCCAATAAATGTGGTGAAGTGTGGTCCTAGGTGGATCAGCTTCCCTGTGTTCATTATGGTATGCAGTGCAGTGCCCACCCTGTTCCTGTTTCCGTGGCCGAATATTGGATGTCTTGGGTTCAGATCTCCTATTATATATGTTGGGCAGTTGTAGTTCAATAATTTTATCAAGTCTGGGGCCGGCAGGTAGTTCCGTCTTGGCGGTAAATATGCTGTGGCTATTGCTATTTCTCCTAGTGTGGTAGTTATTTTGATTCCCAGGAATTCATCCTGGAATTCGTCGATGATTTGATGTTTGAGTATGTGTTTTACAGCAATGGCCACGCCATCATTTAATTCTTCTGTTTTATTTCTTTGGTAGGTTGTATATCCAAATAGTTTTATTTTCTTGGAATTTGAATTGCCGTGACTATTTATTAAAATTATGTCCGGATCAATGCTGAGGTATGTGTTTGCAAGGTTGTTTTTATTTGTTTCCCAGTTGCGGACGTTGTGTTGTATGATGGTAAGTGTTCTGGGTTTTTCTTTATTCATTGTGTTTTGATTTTTTGTTTCTTGTTTGTTGCTCGGATGGCGATCTCTTGTCCGGAACCAGTCCGTTACGGATTCTTTGGAATTTCCATTGTTCTTCTTTTTTGAAGTTGTGTCTCCTTATTTTAATCCTTTGGTTTATCAGGTAAGCTTCCACTAGTGCTTCAGAGTATTTGTCGTTAGAGTAGGTCCATTTTAGTTCTTGTTTCGTTATGGCTTGTATAATGTCTGGCATCGTTTTGCATTCATTAGGGATAAATATTTTGTCACACCAGTGAAGCTGTAGTTCACAGTCATCTGCACATTCTAAAGTCAGGAGCGTTTCCTCGCCCTGGCTATCCATGGTTGCTGTTGAGACTTTTTTCCTTACGGCTCCTGTCTCTCTTTGGATGTTATTTTGAACGTCCTGCCTCTCTACTGTACTTTGGGTGGATGTTTCAATCATTTGTGACTTTGCCTTGTCAGCTTCGTTTGTTTCGTGTACTGTTTCGGCTGGTGTTTGCTCCGTTGCTCCTTTTTCTTCTGCGTTGACTGTCTCCTGTGGTGTATCTGGGTTGGTTAAGCGGGACGCTTGTAGCACAGATCCGGAAGCTGGGTTGGCTGGGAAACTCATTGTTGGGAGATTGTTTCTTCCAAGCATTTTGTTCATTTCTATTTCGAACGTACCTGGGTTCCCTATGTTCATTATGTGAGAGTATAATAGGCATATGAGCACTTTGTAGTCTCGTATTTCGCTCAGTACAATTTTGGTGGTATTCTGTGGTTATGTTGTTTCTTCAACTACTTTCTTTGCCATAGCAGCATATGTTGTATTCTCCTTCTGTTCTTGTTGTTGTTTTTCCTTTGCTACTTTTTCATTTATTATTTTCTTTTTGTATGGACAGGCCATTGCTAGGGTTCTGTGGGTCTTATATCCAGGTTCCTTCTGATTTTTACAGTTTATACAAGCTTTGGGTTGATTCTTGCAGTCCCGGAAGGTATGGCCTTCTTCTGCACATTCAGAGCATATTTTAAGTTCCTTTTGAGGACAGTCTTTTGTTGCATGTGATTCATGTGCATAGCAGATAAAGCAGGTGAGAATATTAACATATTTCTCCCTTTCTAGTTGTTTAGGGAGTACTGACATGTTGAACCCTAAGATTCCAGATTCCAGGGCCTTGTCTGCCATTGAAGTGTCAGTGAATCTCAGCTTTAAGCAATGAGTGTATTGCTTTATTTTTACCACTTCTTCGATTTTTAACCAGTTGTTTTTGATTTCTAGTTCTTCTTTTATTTCTTGTGCCGAGTGCTTTCCAAATTCGTAGTCAAGTCCACGTACAAATACTGATCTTTTTGCTTTAACCTCTGGTGGCATAATGACCTGGAGTCCCATGTCTCCAAAGGCTTGCATTCTCTCAGGGCTCAGAATGGTATCCGCATCCCTGTAGTCCCTGCATATTGCAGTGTATCCATCGTTCAACGAGAAAATCCTTGTGAAGGGTACATTGAGTGTACCATACGCTGTTTCAGTTATCTGAGAACGTGAAGGGGCTGTTCTCTTGTCTATAATCTTGAGTCTAACCTTGGTAGCCATTGGTTTATTTGTTTGTGTCTTCCTAGCATATAATAATTGTGGGTGATAAAGAAGGTTATTGAAGACCCTTCTTAGTGTGCCTATAGGCGACCCCCGGACAGTGGTGTAACTGCACTATCACTGTTTTTCCACTGCCGGATTGGCCTGTGTTCCCCCGACCTCCAACGGACACACACAATCCCACCTACTGTGAGGTGTGCTCCACTGGAGGGGCTTTAGCACGAATACTTAAATATAAGCAGGTGCCTCGGCCAGGGTAAGTAAGGAAGGATTTCAGCAAGAGAGAAAGACCTCAAACCACGTCAGTACTGCCAATCAATAGCTGCCCTCCAGCAGGAGTGTGGGTCACTCACTCTACCGGTGGGGAGGGCTAACTAGAGTTGATAGTCCTGAACGCTCGTGAGGTAGTCCGGTGACAGTCGTGGTCGTTTCCAAAGGCGGAGGCCCCCAAGGGGCGTTGCCCCAAAAAAGATTTCTGGTAAGGCCAGTGGTAGACAGAGAGGTCGAGTTGTAGTCAGGTCGTCAACAGTAGAAAGAAGGCTGGCTGCTTAGCAGTGAAGGGTCAGAAGAGAGGTCCGTGGTGAGGAGCTGTTGAGAGATGTTGCTGGTCCGGTAGCAGAGTGTAGAATGAGTTCCCTGGTTGTTGTTGTTGTTGTTGTTGAGATTGTCGGACCGTAGTCCGACACGGGCCTTTGCCTATAGGCGGCCCGTTTGGTGGTTCCGGCTGGAGCTCCAAGAGCAGCCAGACCGGATTGGGATTGGAGGTGGTCCCACCTGCAGATTGGAAGGATACTGCAGGTTGCAAGTGTGAGCGGACCCCCGATCAGTGGACGCTTACCACCAACCCCCACTCTTGGACGTGGTCAGTTTCGGAGTGGCGCGCCCCCCGAACTGGGGTCCGCACTTGCTGGGAGAGGATACTTCCTAAGCTATCTGGGTGGTGGGCATCGTGTGATGACCCGGAGTAGGTGGTGAATGTGGTCTGTATGGGCCTTTCGGGTTAGAGTGGCCGCAGGTGTTGCGTGTGTTTCTTGTGAGATTTGAGTTCTGTTTCGGAGGCTTTGTGTGACTTCGCAGTCGAGGAGATAGTGTTCAAGTGGGTTGGCTGCTGGCTCCTGACAGTAGGTGCATTCCATGACGTCATTTCCGATCATCTGCCAGGAGCACTTGTACCCTAGTCGTAGTCGATGAAGGCTGACTTGGGTTTGTCTTGGAGTTTTCTTGTCAGCGAAAGGTGGTTCCCCTTTTGTGGCCGCCAGGTACCATTTGGCTGATTGGGAACCAGCGTTGAATGCGTGAAGGAAGCTCTTTTTGATGTGGAGCTTGCTAGTCTTTCTGAGGTAATTCTTGATCTGTTGCACGCTTGCTGGAACTTGGATGTGTACGCTACTAGAACGTGTGGCTGCCTTGGCTGCTTCGTCTGCCACGTCGTTTCCTCCGATCCCTACATGACTGGGAATCCAGTGTAAGACGACTGGGCGGTTTTGGCTTTGGAGTTCCTGTAGCTGTGCGAGGATCGAAGTAATGATGTGGACGTTGTCTCTTGGTTGACTGTGTTGCAGCGCCTGCATGGCCGATTTCGAGTCCGTGTGAATTATGATGGACTTGTTGTGTTGTGTTGCAGCGTGTTGTAGGGCCTTTGAGATTGCTACCAGCTCTGCTTGTAGGGTGGAGCAGTCATTGGAAAGTCTCCATCGGAGGGTCTGACCTTGGATGTAGAAGGCCGCTCCGGATCTGTGATGTTTTGGGTCCACCGAGCCGTCTGTGAAGTATGATGCTGCATCAGCCGGTGTCTCGGTGGCTATGGCTTCGAGAGTTATTTTTTTGAGGTCCTCCTTCTGGAGGTTGGCTTTACTATCGCCTCGGTCGGTAATTTTGAATGTGGCTGGTGGAGGGCTCCATGGTGGAGGAACAGCGTAACCATTGTCTCGTGTGTCTTGGTTGTTCTTGACGAGTGTTTCTGCTTGCAGGTGTCGGATGACCTCGCTTGCCTCGTGCGACCAGGTGGCCCCTCGCACTCTGTGGTCGAGGTGGAGGGAGGCACTGATTCGAATTTTGGCAACTGTGGGCTTATCTGATCTACAGATTTTGGCGAGGAGACCGGCTGTCACCTGCTTGACTCGTACTGCCAGGGGTGGTAGTTCGGTTCCCTACGATACGATACGAAGTCTTTAGTTAAGAGGTGAAAGAAGATTATTAGGGGTTGAAGAAAAAGTGGTGAAACTGAAATACAGCAGGAGTAGAAAGAATCTGGGCTCAACCAGATCGCTTCATCTTTCTTATTGGTGTTTTGTCTTTGTTCTGCTCCCTTGGGTCGTCAGACCTTTGTATTAATATTGGTTTATTTATATAATGCTGCTTATTATTATTATTTTTATTATTGTTGGAGTTAGTGAGCCCGCCCAGGTCCTTGTGTAACTGGGAGGGTAGTCACATTTTTTTTTTTTATTTTGAGGTGTTAGTTAAGTGTTAGTTGTGTTAGTCTAAAGGTACACTGTATGGAGAGGCCTGCCAGGTTCTTAGTGGAGCTGGTAGGTCACTCTCATCTTTTATTCTCTCTATTAATGTTTTATATGTATATTGGGGCAGGAGATGGTTCAATTACTTTCTTCCTGGCTGATTTAAACCAACTGTGTTCTTGGAATTCTTCGTTGTCTATATTATTTATCCAGTTTTGATATGTTTCTGTGTTAAGTTCAGTCACTTTTTTCCAAATATTTGCAGCTTTGTTGTGTATTTCTACATTGATTGCTAAGAGGTTTGCTCTCTTGTGTAGCTGTTCATTATTGATGTGGTCTGTATATTTTATGTTATATATAAATCTGAGGGCTATATTTTGTACTGTTTGTAACCTTTTAATGCACGTTTTACTAAGGGTGTTCAATGGGATGGGTGGGTAGTCCATAATTGATTTGACAAGGGCAATATAAATCTTTCTTTTGTTATTAATGCTAAGGTTCTTAAAGCGTTTTATTTTTGATAATCTTATTCTTGCCTGTCGTTCTTTATCTTTTAAGTATGTTATATATCCTCTTTTTGTTAGTTTTAATCCAAGCATCCTGCCTTCAGTGTCGTATGGGTATAGTTCCTGGTCGACTATTACTGGACTTGTTTTAATCTTGGCTATTGGTATTATCTTGAATTTGTTCTTATTTGTCCTGATTTTCCATTTTTTCTCAAAATCATTTATGTTTTTTATCGCTCTTACCGTGTAGAGTGCCATAAATTGGGTTGATTTTCCTGGGTATGATACTATTTGAGTAATATCATCAGCAAACATTACATATTCGCTAAAGGGGGTAGGTTGAGGTGTGTCTGAAGTATAAATTGTATATAGTGTTGGAGAAAGGCATCCTCCTTGAGGTACTCCACTCTCAAGATTAAACATAGTTCCCATAAAGTTTCCAATTTGAATTTGTGCTCTCCTATCATCTAAATAGTTACACAATATTCTTAGCAAGTATTCGTTAAGTCCCAGTTTTAATATTTTATATTTCAAGCCTAAATGCCAAACTTTATCAAAAGCCTTAGAAACATCCCTTAAAATTATATTGATCTGGTTACCCTTGCTTTTTTCTATTGCAATTATTTCCGTTATTGTAGCTATTGCAGTTAGGGTATTTCTATTGGGCATAAATCCATGTTGTCTGTTGTTAGTTTTCCCATGTTGTGTTAAAAAGGCTATAAGTCTTGAATTTAATATTTTTTCCAATAGTTTCCCGGTAATTTCTAATAAAGATATTGGCCTGTAGTTTAATATTTCCTTATTGTCCTTACCCTCCTTAGGAATAAATATCATTTTAGCATATTTTAGTTTGTCTGGAAAGTAACCAGTTATTAAGCATGCGTTATAAATGTTTAATAGTGTATTTAAAATGTTTTCAGGTAGATTCATGATCATATTTCGTGTAATACCTGTGAGCCCAGGGGCTTTTTCCTTAAATTTCCTCAGACAGTGCATCATTTCTCCCATGGTTATTATTTGATTATTAGGTAATAAGTTATAGTCTATATATTGCCTTGGGGTGATTCTATGTATTTGTCTTCCCATTTCTTCTTCTATCCTTTCTTCGTGTTCACTATCAAAATCTTCATTTTCCTCATCTGATATTTTAAAAACTTTTACCCATTCCCTTTTGAATGCTGACTCTTGTTCATTTTCCTCGTGCAATTTTGTTCCATTTTGGTCTTTAATGTATGGTGTTTTTTGCTTGTTGTGCCCCATCATCTTGTTTATGGAAGTCCAAAATGTTTTTGTGTCTTTAGTCATGTCAGCCGCCATTATAATATCATTCCATTTTTTATTGTTTGCTTCCTTACATGCGTCTCTTAATTTTATCTGTAGTGCTATCTGTGTCGTATATAGCCATCTGTTACTGCCGTGTCTTTCCATATACCTGTTTATTTCATTGTAATAGGTCTGGATTAATTTAACTTCTTCTGGTAGTCTGTTGTTGGGTAATGTTCTAAAGTGTGAAGTAGGAGTGTGTTTGGTTATAGATGTTTTTATTGCTGAGTGCAGTCTGTCCATTTCTGAGTCTATATCTTCTGTTGTTTTCCCTTGTAGGTTAATCGAGTGGTGATTACTCAAGTCGTCTTTGAAGCTGTCCCAGTCTGTTTTACTCATTTTCAGTCTCTTTTTTATTGGTATCTGTATGGGGCTTGTTGACAGTGTTAGTATAATTGGCAGATGGTCACTGCCTGTAAGAGGTCCCTGTATTATATGGTAATTGAAAAAGGCTTTGTTGTTGGTAAAAATTTTGTCTGGTGTCGATTGTGTATTGTGATTTCTCCAGGTTGGAAAGTTAGGACCCAGATGATTGATTTTCCCTAAATTTATTAATTGATTAAGGGCGTTTCCCACGACGTTATTATTTGTATTGTCAAAAATCCTATGTCTGGCGTTAAAGTCTCCTAAGATGTACATCGGATGACTATTGTTAGCCAATTTTAATAGGTCTTCTATAGGTAAGTAGGGTCGTCTCGGTGGGAGATAAGTAGTAGCAATAATTACGTCTCCTTGAGTTGTATTTATTTTTATTGCTAGAAATTCATCCTGGAAGTCATCAATTAGTTTAAATTTTAAGTTTCTTTTAACCGCTATCGCTACTCCGTCATTTTTCTCGCCCGATTTATTTCTTTGGTTTACATAATAGTTAAAGAGTTTTATGTTGTTGTTTTCTGTCTCACCGTGACTGTTTATTTGTATAATGTCAGGGTCAATTTCTTGATATATATTACTTAGGTTAATTCTCACGGTCTTCCAGTTTCTTACGTTGTGTTGTATTATTCTTAAAGTTCTTACTGTTTGTCTATTGTCCATTATTTCTCATACTTGGATTGTAACTGTTGAAGTGGAGACCTATCATCCTGTTTCCCGCTTCTGACTCTTCTAAACTCTGACGGGTCTACTATTTTAAAGTCATTGGTCGTAATCTTTAGTTTGTCCGTAGTAATTAGTGACCAGACGTAATCTTCACTTAGGGATTTTTCTTGATATGTCCACCTGTATATCCCTCCTTCACAGTTTTTTACTATTGTCCCTCCTGTTGGTCTCGATGTTGGGATTCCATGTTTTGTTGTAGTGATAACTTTTAATCCAATATCTTCAGCAGATTCAGGTTGTATATTGTGTTCAGTTTCCATCTTATCTTCTCTCCTCCTACTCCTTTGTCTTATAGTCTGTCCTTTTGTTATTTCTATCTTCTCTTTGTCACTTCTAGTCATTTGTCTGGGATCTCTATCAGTCGCTTGTGTTCCTTGTGTATCAGCTGTTGCTCCTTGCTCAAACCTTTGTTTGTCTAGCTGTAGTCTTTCTCTCAGTTCGCTTGCATATGTTGCCTGAAATAGTTTTTCGGATTGTGGATTCTCTGGAAATATCATCTCTGGTAGGCTATTCAATTTAAACATTTTCCTTAATTCCTCATTGTATGATCCGGATGCAATGATATTGTGCAGATGTGCATGGATCATACTAATCATTACCTTGTCATGTATTGGTTCACTTAGGTTTAATATGGTGGATTCTGGTCTATGAGCCTCTTGGACCGCTCTCTTGGCTATTTCGACGTATGTCGTATCCTTCTTGTCTTGTTCCTTTTTCCTTGTTTCTTGTTCCTTGTACTTTATCATGTGTTTTTTTATTGGGCATGCCATTGCTAACGTCCTATGTCCTATGTATGCATTCCCGTTTCTCTTACAGTTGAGACAGCCAACATGTGTGTTCTTACATTCAGTGTAGGTATGGTCGTCGCCTGCACAATCTGAGCAGTACTTTTTTCTTTTTCTGGACAGTCTCTCGTTGTGTGTTCTTCATATTTGTAGCAGGAGAAGCAAGTTTGCAGACTGATGAATGTCTCCTTCTTTATTTGATGTGGTGTGACTGACATGTTGAATATTAGAAAGCCCTGTTGTAAAACTTTCTCAGCCATTGACACTTCTTCAAAAGTAATCTTAAAAACATGAGTATAGTCTTTTATCTTAATGACTTCTTCAATCTTCATCCACCTGTTTTGGCGTTCCAGTTCATCTTTCAGGTCTTCAGATGTCTTCCTCCCGATCTCTTGGTCGACTTGACGAACGAAAACTGATCTTTTTGCTTTTTGTTCTGGTGGCATGACAACAACAAGGCCTTCATTGTAAAATATATCTCTGGCTTCTTTTGAAAGGATTTTATCTGAATCAAAGTCATCTTTACAGATTACTTTAAAACCTTCATTGGTGCTGAATATTCTTGTTAGTGGGACTTGCAATTTGTTGTAAGTGATTTCTGCCACTTTTCCCCTTCCAATAGAGTGTCCCTTATCTCTATGTTTTATTCTAATGCTTGTTGTCATCTTCTTGATTACATCTAATCCTACCTATAACACAGGGCTCCTGCCTGGGAGCAGTGACCCCGCCCCCCCCTCTTGGACGGGCGTCGGGCTCGTAGGGTTCTGCACCCAGGTTACCTGTGACTATAGTTATGTCTAAGAAAGTTGCCACCTACCGGTGACCCCCGGACAAGGGGTGCCCTGCACTATCACAGGTTCCCTTGCCGGATCGACCGTATCGCTAAGTCCCGCCTCCCGTTCAAAGAACGGAGTGCATGAGGGGGATGAAAAAAGGAAAGAAGAGGACTTAGAGAGTAGAAACAGCCTACCTACCACGCCACGTTCGGTTAGCCAATCAGAGCACCGCAGTAAACGTGCATGTATCACGCCACCGTGGGGCACCACTGATTGGCCAATCCAGGACGTAGACGCACGGGTAGTAGTCAAAATTTGGGGAGCCCAAATATTTGTTTTCCAATTTCAATTTTCAATTTCAATTGTTTATTCCTTGATAGAGGAAGCGGGATCCTAGTGCTGTCACTAGGTACCCCTGTACAATGACACCAGAATCATCTGGCAAGTGTGAAAAGTATATACAGTATAAATATTATAAAGGGGCTTAGGAAGGAAGGATGTTCCTTTAACACATAATTAATATTATTTACAAAATATCTGGCCAGTATTGGGAGGATCATCGTGTCTCCGTCAGGGGGTCGTGGAGTGGTGGTCCAGCAGGCGTCACGGAAGCGTTGTGTGTGGGGACATCTTAGGAGGTAGTGAATAAGGGTGCGGCTGTCGGGTCTTCTGCATAACGCACAAGAGTTTTGTTTTCCAGAAGTTGGAATTTTCCGTACAATCTGTGATGGTAATTACACCGTCACTATGTTGAGTAAGTACAATCACTAGGATTGAGTGTCCTATCACAACAAAGTTGCAGACTGCTCAAACATGCAGCAAAAGAGGAAGGTCTTCGCAGCTCCGGGATATGAGGTGCTCGTAGCGCGAGGGCCAATCACGGCAGCGGAAGCGTAAAGTGTTAAACGCTGTGATCCTGCATAGACCTAGTCTCTCGGAGTAGCTGGCTGTACGACAACCTATATCTCACTCTCATCTCCGTTCACAATTTGACATAGCTCAAATCTGTCTCCTGCTATTACTAAATAATCCTCCTACGATACACTCATCCTTCCTTACTACGAATACTTTGACACTTCAAGCTCAAAGATTCAAAACTCTTCCTCCAACTCTCTCCATTTCTCTCTGACATAGCTAAAAGACCCACAACTCTCAGAACCTAATCAAACATACCCAACGTCTGTGACATCCAATTCTCAATAAAATTGACCTAACCCAAGACTGAAACCACTCAACCTATATCTCATTCTCGACTCCGTTCATAATTTGACAAAAAAGCTCAAATCTGTCTGCTGCTATTACTAAAAACTCTCCCACGATACGCTCATCCTTCCTTACTATGAATACTTTGACATTTCAAGCTCAAAGATTCAAAAACCCTTCCTCCAACTCGCTCCGTTCCTCTTTGACATAGCTCAAAGACTTTACCTTCATCTTTCTCCAAACAACCCTACGACTAGCAAAATTTCCATATTTTCACCTTCTCTGGTTAATTTGATCGTGTGCTCCCTGTGCGTCCGTCCACCTGCGTTTCTCGGCTTGCGCCGCCGCCGTGGCGGGGCGGTTCTTCCTCCGCTTTGCCAACACTGCCTAGGCTAAGACGACAACCAGAGCACCCGCGTTGACCCTTTGCTTGCCCGGACCTGCTCCCGCCCTCCCTCTGCCTCGTCCTGATTGTGATTGTGGCACCCTCAGGGCATTTTGCCTACCCCCTCACGCAAGCGGTGTTTAGCCACTGCACCTGTTCTCTCCTTCTAAAATTCACTTCTATCCTCCCTTTATTCTTCCTCTGAACCTCCTTTCCCCCTGTCACTAGCATTTTTCTGTTCTCTGGCTGTACGAGGGGCGCTTGTGGTAGAAGCGGTACCGCTCTTGCCTTGCAAGCAAGATGTCACGGGTTCGATTCCCGGGCAGGCGGAAGTTGTTTGGACACTCTTCCTGGCCCCCTTGGTCCCTGTTCACCTAGCAGTAAAGTAGGTACCTGTTGTAAATCGGAAGTTGCGAATTCGTTTTCAGGGAAAGTTGTTGGAGCTTCCAATAACTTGATGACAAAAACATTGACGCTTCTACGCCCTTGACCCCTCAGACTTCTATGCCCTTAACTCATGAGACATAAAGGCAAGCATGAACTTAGCATGCTTCCCTGTTGGGTGCTGTAAACGCTTCTGCGCTTCACCTTACACAGGATATTGGGGGGTGCCCAGTAAAAAAAAAGAAAGTGCATACGGAGACGACGTAACCCAAACTATACAATACCCAGGGAAATCAAAACAAATGATGGCAATTATAACAAGCAGAGAAATAGAAACCATAAACAATTATGAAAGGAAATGGAAAATTAAAACAAACACAAAAACTGAATATAATTCATATAGCTAAAACCAGACCTTAACCAATCATGGTCAACAATCTAAACATACCATACGCAGAAAATGGGAAAATTCGGCCTCAAAATCACAAGGAACGGTATACTACCACATATCACAGAAAGAATTGCAAAACCCAAGGCCCAACTAACTAAACTCAGAAGATTCCGCAAATTAAACACCAATACACAACTACACCTTTACAAAGCACTAGTCAGACCACACCTGGAATATCCCCCAATTCCACTCAACACTATAACAAAATCAAATAAACTCAAAATACAAGCAGTTCAAAACGTAGCCCTCACAAGAACAGCAAAACTCAAACCATCATATACAAAAAATTCCAGCGAGCTACTCACAGAACATAACCTAACCACAATCAACATCAGAACACATAATCAAGCATTAGCAATATGGGAAAACTACAAGAACTAGAAGACCCCATATTCCAACAATTAATGCAAGAAGACAACACCAGAACACACAACTGGTGGCCAAAGAGCATAACATATGACAACAGAGCCAGAACCAATATATACAAAATGAAAACCAAGAGACTCAAAGGACACGGAGGGCCCCCTCCCCAAGCACCACAAACTACCTTAGCTTAGATTAGCTTGGCTTCCCTTCCCTTGCTGTAGTGGACCTGAAATGCTGACATGGCAGACTTAACCCCGTCCCCGCAAGGTGGACAGCCCACCTGCTATTAATCTCCCTCTTTGTTTCCCACTTCCTAACCTTTACCTTCCTCCTACACCGTCTTCCACCTTCCTGAGCCAATGGCTCTCTTCTCTCCATCCCATCATCATCATCAAAGGTCATTCTACTCAACGCTCTCAAACAGACAAGACCTCCTCTCAACAAGCTCCTCACCATACAGCAACTCCCAAGCACTGCATTGTACATATAATATATATGTATAGAAAACGCGATCTCCTACATGCACGCATGTATGTGAACCTAATAAAGAGAAAATAGACAAACACAAAGAGAAATTTGACAACTGACCACATACACTACGCTACACTATGAGGTAGTAGATAATGACGAAAATTACGATGTTATTTACCTAGATTTTAGTAAAGCATTTGACAGAGTACCGCATCAGAGGATTCTGAGAAAAGTTGAGGCTCATGGTATTGAGGGGAAGTTTTAAATCGGATAAAATCGTGGCTCACTGATAGAACACAGAGGGTCAGCGTAGATGGTTTTAAATCTGAGTGGGGCTGTGTAACTAGTGGGGTTCCCCAGGGGTAAGTACTGGGCCCACTCTTGTTCATAATCTACATAAATGATCAGCAGTGACATAAGCAAGTTTACGGATGACACCAAAATAGGGCGGCAGATTAATTCAGGGCAGGCTGCAAATGTACTACAGGATGATTTAAATAAACTGCAGGAGTGGTCAGAAAAATGGCAAATGAAAATCAACACCAGCAAGTGAAGCGTACTTAATATTGGAAGAACAAATACTGTAAACGTATACAACCTTAACAACATCGAGCTAGAGAAGTCGACTCGTGCAAGAGACCTAGGGATACTCGTAAGCCCGGACCTTCGGCCTAGAAAACAGTGCGATAATGTTCGAAATAAGGCAAACAGAGTACACCTTTTCACATATCAGTTGAGACATTGTTACATAACTATTTGACAAATTTCATAACCGAATGACAGAACACATATCGAATGACAATTTAAAATAACTGTTCGTTCATGCTAACGGAAATGATTGACATAAGTTATGAAGTTGACAGACGTGAACAATAAACCGACAGTCTACATATAGTTTGAGAATGTAACAATGGGAGAATGACATACCACCAACAGTTATTTTAGATTGTCATTCGATATGTGTTCTGTCATTCGGTTATGAAATTTGTCAAATAGTTATGTAACAATATCTCAACGGATATGTGAAAAGGTGTATTAGGTTTTATATCTAGAAGTGTAAGTAGTAAGAGTGCGGAGGTCATATTGCAATTATATCTTGCGCTAGTCAGGCCGCACCTCGATTATGCTGTTCAGTTCTGGTGCCCTTATTATAGAATGGATATCAATTCACTGGAGTCGGTGCAGCGAAGAATGACGAAAATGATTCCGAAACTTAGAAACCTTCCATATCAGGATAGGTTAAAGAAACTAAACTTGCATTCCCTACAAAGACGAAGAGTGGGGGAATATGATCGAAGTATTTAAGTGGGTGAAAGGAATCAATAAAGGAGATATAGAGAAAGTTCTTATAATATCCGAGCAGGATACGACTTGTAGCAACGGATTTAAGTTGGATAAGTTTAGGTTTAGGAGGGAGATAGGAAAAAATCTGGTTCACAAATAGGGTGGTAGATGAGTGAAACAAGCTTAGCAACTTTGTAGTAAGTGATGGGACGCTGGAAAGTTTTAAAAGGAGGCAATATAGATTCATGGATAGAGGGTGGTTGTAACTCTTGACAGGGATATACTTGAGGGATATACATCATATGGTCAACAATTAATCAACTAGTGCTTGTTTGCACTTGTCTGCTTGCGTCAAATTCATTATTAAGTTCCTTCCCAATTACAGTTTTAAGGGTTCTTTTTGACAGACCCATATTGTATTCAAGGGTCTTTGTTAGACGCGAGTTTGGCGAGGGCATCAACTCTGTCATGTTCTTCGAGGCCTATGTAAGAGGGGATCCGCAACAGTTTGATCTCGACACCCCGGTCAACAAGGTACGCATATTTGTGTCAGGCTTCAGAGACAAGCGCATGGCAACTTAAGTTGAAGGTGTCAAGGGCAAGTAGTAAGGATACAGAATCAGTGATGATGAGACTGTTAGTGACAGTGGTTCCAATAAATCTAATAGTTGTGAGTAAGGCAACTAATTCAGTTTGTAGAACGGATGCCCAGTTGTTAATTCTAACTCCTTTTTCAATTGTATTGCCGTTAGGTTGAGTCACAACGATAGAACTTCCAGCTCTTTCACAGGCGGTGTTATGAGATCCATCAGTGTAGATGGTCTGTGTGATATTATCATGTCTGTAGGGTGTGTATGTGTTCAAGAGCTCTCACTTTGGCAGTGTGTTGGCTTGACTTGACTTGACGTCTGTAGATAAGGTAGAGGGCTATTGCTTGTAATGCTGAGTGGGAGGACAGGGATTAGGATTGGTAGTACTTTGGTGGCAATTTGGGGGAGGGAGGAGATTGGTTTAGGAAAACGAGGGAGGAAAATTGAAGGAAAGTAAGAGATTGACAGTATCCGGGCTCAACCAGATATGCTGAGGTTACAATAATTATGTTTGAACTTACATCTTGCGTGATTAGGTTGTAGCTCTCAAGCCTTTTACATTTAATCAAAAATATGTTTATTTTTGCAGTAGACATTACTCCAAGGAAGGGGTGACGACCTCTAGCCAGGTTCTTGTGGAGCTGGCTGAGCAACGTATCTTTTGTTTAATAAGAGTGGAAAGAAGGGGCAAGAAGACAAGTGCTGGAGAGGCCAAGGATAGTGTCCTTTTGGTCACATCTTTTTAATGAAACATTTTTCTGTTTTAGAGAATTGAAGCGTTTTGTTTATAGTAGGGAAGTTTAATTTCTAAGAAGAGGTGTAGGATCCAACTTGCTACTTTGTTCACAAGGAGGTGGTCCTATCTTTTTGGTTTAATTGAAAGATTGAAGCTTGACTTGAAGGTACAGTATTTATTGGCTATACAGTTCTTTTTGTTTTTGAATTGAATTTGATAATTTTTAGATTTATTTTGGTATTGGTGGTGGGTTGTTGACTCTAATTCTGCTTAATCTGAACCAAGCGTGTTCTTCTCCTGCTCTTCTTACTGGTTCGTTGTCGAGCTAGTTTGCTACTGTTTCGTAGTCTAACTCTCGTACTTGTTCCCATGTTCTTTTGGCTTGGATGTAGATGTCTACGTTTACTGCGTTGATGTTGGCTCTTCTATGGAGTTCTTCGTTTGTTACTCTTTCTTCGTAACTGATGTTATATATGAATCTTAGGCTTTTATTTTGTACCGTTTGAAGTTTCTTGATTCTCGTTGCACTAAATGAGTTGGTTGGTACAGGCGGGTAGCACATTACTGATTTTATTAGTGCCGTGTATAATTTCCTTTTGTTTGGTATGTTCAGGTTTTTTAATCTTCTTATTTAGAGTTTGCTACGTAGTTTGTGGACTTTATCGTTGATGAAGCTCTGGTAACCATTTGTTGTGATTTTCAGTCCCAGGATGCTGCCTTCGTTGGTGTATGGGTAAATTTCTCCATCTACTGTTACTGGTTCGACCTTTTTCTTGGCAATTGGTATGATTTTAAATTTGTTGATGTTTGTCCGTATTTTCCATTTCTTTTCGTAGTCATTTGTGTTTTTTATTGCTAAGGCCGTATGGCGTGCCATCATTGCTTCTGATTTTCCGGGATATATGATTTGTGTGATGTCATCGGCAAAGATAATGTGTTATACTCAGGGGGAGGGTAGTGGAAACAAGTGTGCCGACACAGGGCCAGGGGGCAGCAGTGCACCCTCCACCCACTCAACCCCCCACCCGGGAGGCGGCACCAGCTCAGCCTACCGGACAGGAGGAGGCGAGCGCCGTGTAAACAATGACATTTCTAACCACACCCTGCAAAATACAGTGTACTTAGCAAATGCTGCAGCTTCTGAGAATGTGGGGGGAGCGGGTTTATTACTAAGAGGAGAGACGTTACCAGGAACAAATTCTGGCTTGAACGTCATGTACACTAATACTGACACGTTCCTTGATAAGAGAGAGGAGTTTGAAACACTACAAAGAGTACACCAACCAGATATTGTAGGAGTTGTAGGACTGTTGTACAAGAACAGAAGAATCGACCCAGAGGAATGTGAGTTCAGTATTGCTGGATATGACTCATTTACGAACCTTTCTCAAGAAACTTGCAAGAGGGGTGTGGTTATCTACGCTAGGCAAGACCTTAGAGCCAGCCAGGCGAGGGTGTAGTGGATTCCTCCCCTACAAGCACCGAACCTTCTCGAATTCCCCAGCCTACGCCTCCAGCGCCGCCCACGGAGCGGGGGTCAACTATCTACCCACGCCTACCCCCGCCTTATAAGGCCTGACACCGCTGTGACCGCTCTCTTTCTACCCAGTGCCACCAGCAAGCAACACCCCCTCCTCCACGCCAGCCTGGCGGCTCCCGCTCCCGCCGGCGACCTAGGCGTCCCTCAAGCCGCGTGCCCTCACTCTGGGCACCCTCACCACCCAGCTCTCTCTACTCAACGCTTATTACCATGCTACCTACCCAGCAACAAGCTGCAGTGTACATCCAATACAACATGTGTACAGTGAGCACATTGAGAGTTTCCTTTCTCCATCCCATCCTGAGTGTGAACCAATATCACATAACTCCACACGACTACAGGAAGGGATGTTTTTGAAGAGTCCAAGTGGTGCAAAATTAAATTAAAGGGAGGGGACTTACTTAGCGTCGGGTGTATCTACAGATCCCCATACTGTGGCCCACTAAATCAAAGGAACTTAAGAACCGTAATAAACAACGCGGCGATGCTCAACCCTAGCCACCTCCTTATCATGGGGGGACTTTAACTATGGCGACATCGACTGGAGAAACGAGTCCACCCCGAATGACTTGAATAACCCTGCTACTCTTTTTGTAGAAAATCTGAGAGATAATTTTCTGTTCCAACATGTTAGAGACCCGACACATTACAGAGGGGAGCAAACACCCAAGCCACTTGACCTCATCATATCATAACAAACGAGGAGGGTATGGTGGCCAAACTGGAACACCTTGCCCCAGTTGGCACCAGTCACCATACAGTGTTGTCATTCAGATTAACTGTTACCTAGTTCAGGATAAGGCCAGGCCAAGGTGCAAATATTACAAGGGAAATTACAATGGGCTGAGGGAAGAGATGAGGGGTATCAACTGGCCTGACTTATTAAGGAACAAGAAAGCAGACACTACGCTGAATATCATCACTAGTAAAATGACCCATTTGATAGATAAATATATACCCAAGACCAAACCCAGTGCTTCTAGGAATACGAGGGGATCCCTACACATGAACCATGCGGCGGTCGACAAAATTAAGAAGAAAACCCAGAAATTCAAGACGTGGGTTGGGTCAAACGATGAGCAAGACAGGAGGATGTATGCAAGAGCCAGAAACCAAGCAAAGATAGAGTGTAGGAGGGCTGAAAAGGAGTTCCAGAGGCTGGTTGCACGCGAGGTCAAGTCAAACCCAAAGGCGTGTTACCGCTATGCAAAGTCGAAATTGAAAACGCGAGTAGGAGTATCAGACCTGAGGCTTGAAGATGGTAGTTACGCAGATTCTGACCAGGATAAAGCTGAGGCATTGAACAGCTTCTTTTCCTCGGTGTTCACAAGAGAGGATGCAACTAACCTTCCTGCGTTTGAGGACAGACGGTTCGACACAGCACTGACCCACATTGTGTTCACAGAAGAGGGTATTAGAAATAAACTGTCCAGGCTAAAGGTCCATAAGAGTCCCGGACCTGACATGGTGCATCCTAGATCGCTAAGAGAGTTGTGCAACGAGCTTGCCGAGCTCCTGAAGATCCTGTTTTGTAAATGCCTGGATGAACAAATGGTCCCCAGTGAATGGAAAGTGGCTTATGTGAGTCTTATCTTCAAGAAGGGCGATCGTCACTCCACGAACAGCTATAGACCGGTGAGCCTGACCAGCATAATATGTAAAGTACTTGAGAGTATTATCAGAGATGCCGCAATGGAACATCTAATACGAAACAACCTTGCAAAAGATTGCCAACACGGTTTTATGCCGGGGCGCTCTTGCTTAACACAACTGCTCAAGGTATTGGATATTTGGACTCATATTCTGGAACGGGGTGGTAATATCGACAATATTTACCTAGATTTTGCCAAGGCTTTCGACAGTGTACCCCACGAAAGGCTGAAAATCAAACTGGAAGGGTACGGAATTCGGGGAAATGTCCTAGCGTGGATAGAAGACTTTCTACATGACCGCAAGCAGTGTGTGGTGATTAATGGCACGAAATCGTCATCTGTACCCTGTCTGAAATTGGGGTACCACAGGGCAGTGTATTGGGCCCGATGTTGATTGTTTGTTTTCATAAATGACATGCCTGACGGTTGTACACTCCTCCATACAAATGTTTGCCGATGACGCCAAGTTATTTCGGAAATTAAGAACCAAGCGGACTGTGAAGAGCTGCAGAAAGGACCTCTGTGGGCTCCAGGAATAAGTCGAAGAAATGGCTACTGAGATTCAATGTCACGAAGTGTAAGAGGATGCTGGGGCGTACCAGCAGTAGAGGAGGCGTATCCTTATGTCCCAACAGGATGAAGAAACTGCACTAGTTGAGACTGTGTGTGAAGAAGGACCTTGGTGTGTATGTTGACCATGGGCTGAAGTTCTCGAGGCCATTGTGAGAAGAAGACAAATCCAGGCAAATAAATTGTGGGTCTTATAAGAGAGGTCGTTCCAGATATCTAGACGGTCCGTCCTCAACGATCTTCAGGGTGAAGTACTTCCCCATCTGGAGTACTGTCACCCATCTGGTCCCCCGAATATACCAGGGACTGTCAGTTGGTTGAAAATATTCAAGGAGGGCCACCAGACTGGTGCCTGCGCCTTCAGCACCTCAGCTACCCTGAGAGATTGGGCATACTGAACTTGCCTGGCTTGCTCTACAGACAGGCAAGGGGGACCTATTTGAGTGTAAAAGCATCTCAGAGACTCACCTGAGTTAGTGTCATACTTGGAGCTGCTCGCCCCACAAGGTCACACAGCTCAAGATTGGAAGAAGCTACCCAAGTCCAGAGTGAGGGCAAACTTTTCGGAGTGAGAGGGTTGTAAACTCTTGGAACAATCTACCAGAGAGTGTTGTGACGGCACCGAGTGTGAGCTCTTTCAAGACAAGACTTGACCAACACTGGAGCGGGTTCAGGTACATTCAGGAGCCGGTGCATGCCCAGTATTTGCCAACAGTGCGTGACAGAGACGTGACCGATCGCCCGGGCGGCTGGCGAGCCGAGCTTTTGGTGAAGAAGATAAATGAAAAGGATAAGTAATCAGAGACGTGACCGATCGCCCAAGCGGCTAACAAGCCGATCAGTGGTGAAGAGGATAAAAGTAAAAAGTATCTTTTAGATTAATTTGTGGGTAGTTTTCCAATAAATCCTTATATTTCATCCAGTCTGTTTTGCTCATCTGGAGCCTTGGTGGTATTTTTGTTTGGATTGGGCTGGTGGAAATTATGAATATTATCGGAATGTGGTCGCTTGGGGTGATGGGGCCTTGCTCTATGTGGTAGTTAAGGAATACCTTGTTGTTGCAGAAGATTTTGTCGGGTGTTGAAACGCCGTTTGGTCCCATCCAGGTGGTGAAGTACGGGCCCAGGTGAAGTCTGCCAGTGTTGATTATACGTTCCAATGCTGTGCCTATCTGGTTTTTGTTGCCGTTGCTAAAAATGCAGGGTGTTGGAGATAAATACTTTGTATAATTAATCTGAAGAGCTGACACAAGGACGTGGATGTCCTTCTGGGCAACAGGGGCACTGCAGATGGTGGTGGCGTGGAATCATATGCACTGGAAGACTCGTAAAGTATACGCTCATCATGGGTGACAACTTTGCAATGTATAACCTCACTGGTGAGACGAGAAGGCACCTCCACTCTCAGCACTGGTATACCACCTCTCAAATGACACGATAAGGCACCATGGACAGAGTGATGAGGTGAAACAAGGGGGGAGACCGACTGAGCAGTTGTACCAGTCAACGCAGCCTCACAAATAAAAAAACTGTAACGAGACACATTCCTAAGGCTTTGTTTGAAAATATTTATCTTCACTGACTAGTTACATAATTTTTTTAATAAAACACAATATCTGGTGTTGAAAATTCAAACCCTCCCCACAATTTTTAATTGGCTAAAAAAAAGAAAAACTTGCCCGATAAGTCTCCTATCTCAATAGTCAATAAGAATCCCTCCTCCCCCCCACCCCACCCCGCACATGCGCTGTAAACTCTAGAGGCGAAGGAGGTACGGAGCTACGCGTGAGGTGGTCAGCTACTTGGCCAAAGGTTAACAACACACGGCGACACTTGTGACTGACCAAATCTAATAACTTTACTTACTTTATCCTCTTCACCACTGATCGGCTTGTTAGCCTTGGCCGATCGGTCACTCGGTCACGTCTCTGTTTTACTTTTACTAATAATATTGAAAAATTAATATCTCGGTTATCCTTAATTTCCGGCGGAAATGTCATAGAAGAAAGGGGTCTTAGAATTGTCTAAACATTACGAAAAAAGCATATAAATAACAGCGAAAGAAAGACCGGTGCATGACTGAAATTTTACCAAAAAACTTAGAAATTGTACACTGGTAGTGTGCTGACCCAGAGGTGCTGACTATATAGAGTATATTCAAAGTGAGAAGTCCAATGGTAGAGACGTACCCTGTGAACAGTTTTGGGTCAATGTGGGAAAAATGTCACCAGGGATCTGAATATTGAGTCATATATAGTTAGATAGAGAAAAAATATATAAAAATTATTTCTTCTATAACCTTTCCGTCGGAAATGAGGCATAGTGAAGATATAACTTACCTGAAGTGAGGCTTTGCTTGTGTTTGTCTATTATTACAGTACCATGTACACTGTACAGCATTCTGCACGATGCTGACACTCGGGATTTACATTTTGGACACTTTACAGATGATCATCTGTAAAGTGACATGATTCAAGAACACCGTGAGTTCTAAAAAATATCAATGGCTGGTGCATCATTCTCCAAAACACGGTGAATAACCCTCCAGTCAGCCAACGTACAGCCTCCACACACAGTACCCATCTTCAAACTGAGCGGGAATCGAAAGATACCCTCATTGACGCTTGAGTATTACGTCACATAAATACGCTGATTCGCGCTCAAGGCTATGACGTAAAAAATACCACTGGTTGGCTATATAAAAAAAATCAGATTTTCTCGAAAACTATAAATTTCCGAAGGAAACGTTATAGAAGAAAAAAATTATTTTTCTCTATCTAACCATATATGACTCAATATTCAGATCCCTGGTGACATTTTTCCCACATTGACAACTTTTGTGAACTTAATGAGTATTAAAGAGAACTACAGTTCACAATTGCGTTTCTGTGACCTGGTGGAAATCTACCTGCCTGCCTGTTTTGTCTGTCCACTGATACCGATCGTCGGGAAATTATCGGAGACTGGCAGGACAGCTAGTGGTAATTAAACGAGACTCGTGATATATCTACTGCTTTTGAATATACGACCTGGCCGATGGTAACCAGCGGGGAAAGCTGGGTAAGCATCGAAAGGGTGCGTAACACAACTTAAAAAGAACACCAAACAAACATTTGGAAAAACCTTACATAACGTTTCCTAGCTTCTAAAAATGTTGAAAATCACTTTTGAGTTTATGGATCCCTCATCTGAACACCGAGAAGAACACGTACTAAAAAGCGAAAACATGAATAAGGTAAACTTTTTATTTATTTATTTTTATTTTTATTATTTATTGGGCACCCGGGTCCGACTAATTACCCAAATGTACCCAAATGTAGCCGCAATGAAGTCAAATAATGGTCCTACGTGAATAAATCGGGTTACCAATCACTTCTCGACTAGTATTTGAAGTCACGAAGTCACAAAAAATTGGTAAACTTAATTTAATCTGAGTTAATAGATCAAGTGCATGTGCCTAACCTAACCTAACACAACTCAGATTAAATTAAGTTTACCAACCTTGTTACTATGACACCAAATAATAATCAGAAGTGATTCACAGCTTTACGCTTCTACCGACCATCATTTAACTTTCTACAACTATTAGTATTCCCTCCCTCGGTACATGCACTCGATCTATTAACTCAGATTAAAGTAAGTTTTCCAATTGTTTGTGACTTTGTGACACCATATACTAGTCGAGAAGTGATTAGCAGTCCGATTTATTCATGTAGGACCATTATTTGACTTCATTGCGGCTACATTTGGGTAATTAGTCGGACCGCATGCCCTTGCCGTATGTCTCATGAGTTAAGGGAGCTTTTTATAGTCTCAGGATTTTTTAAAGGTTAAGAAACGTTAGGTCAGGTTTTCAAAAGTTTGTTTCGTGTTTGTTTGTTTTTACCCCACATTTTCCCTCTACTTCAAAGCCCTGGCTACTTTGAAAAAATAATATTGTTGGTAATTTTTCAATTAAAATACTCTAAAAATATACATTTCCGATGGAACCGCTATAAATATAATTTTAGTTTTTTTCCTTTCTCCCTATAAGACTCTATATAAGTAGGTGTTGGCAACTTTAAAATATTTAACAACATTAATTCTCAAGAGGATATTTTCTACATACAGTTATGAGTTAGTAACATGATTAGAGAGTCTTATATTGAAGGAATTGAAAGTGGTTGGGTTGGGACGGGTCGTGTTGGGTAATACTGTACGTCTTGAGAAATGGGAGTGAGTGGGAGAGGCCTGCCCTTGACTTCGCACCTGCCTGGAGCAGTTCTTGCTGACGGGACGTGAAGTCAGACCCTGACAGTCCTTGTTCCGTGTTGAGAGCACTTGCACCGCTGTGCTGCTGCTCCGGTCCGCTTACAGCTCCTTTCATCAGCACTGTGAATACGCATCTCTGTTCAACCACAGTAATACTGGTCTGTGTTGTAAAGATCATTATCATGCACTTTTGATTAAGCTAAGCACAGTCGCCGTTGTTCGTCCTGTAAATACAAGTGTTTCTGTTACTGTCTAGCCTAACACAAAGATCTCAGTTCCTGCTATCACCAAAACTGGCCAAGGAATTATTCTACATCAACACCGCAGTGGGTGAGGTGTGGTGCATTTCTCCTCACTCGCACACGACCACTGACACTCCCACCTCCGGGAGTCAGGGTCCTCCCTCAGCCCCCAGCTTGTGTGAGTAACTTTAATTGCAGGACAAATATTTTCTATATATAATATACTGTATTTGATAATACGGTTTTATTGTAATTCCAGGCAACATTATATCTGCACGATTAATACCCCCCCCCCAAAGAAAAAAAATTACTAGTGGTCACAAACAATTATTAGATGTTTATTAGACACTACAGGAAGATGGTTCGCGTTATTGCACGAGACTTGTGGTGGCTTCAAGACATTTAACTGTTAAACTCTTCATATAAAAACTTGTTCTTTCCTCCGGCCAGTATCTAGATAACGGAATAAGAATTTTCTTTTGTTGTGTGATGCCAGTCCGGAGTGTGTGTGTGTGTGTAGATATATATATATATATATATATATATATATATATATATATATATATATATATATATATTATATATATATATATATATATATATATATATATATATATATATATATATATATATATATATGCACACTTGCATAAATTGGCAAAACATTCACAGTAAATTAATTATTCAAGAACTTCCTCTTTTCTTTCTGCCCGACCTTGGATGGTAGATGTAGGTGGTGGTCCGGTGGAGCTTGTTGGCTCGTCAAGAAGCCGTCCCCCCTCCCCCCCATCCTAACTTGAATAAGTGGTGGCGCTGCATCTCCTCGGGTTGAGAAATATTGATAGATTGCGAAAAAGGAGGGGTTGTTGTTTTTACAAGACTAGCTTGTCTTCCCTTTCTTTTACTTTAGCTCCTGAGTTTTAAGGTGAAACAGCCGCTTGATGATAGTGGAAACACTGTACAGAATGTGTCATAAATTATATTATAATAAAGTAATCTTAAACCTGTCTGGCTCCTCGTGATATCACCTCTCACTACGTCACCGACACTTTCACCCTTTTCAACCTACCGGGGGTCAATACACAACACAACTGTACAGAGGATGTGAAATCATACACCGAGAGACAAACACTGATCTTACACCTACAACACGATTAGACCCCACACCACATTTTGTAAAATGATACACACATCTTAAAGTCTTAATTTATAAATTGATTCTCACATATTCATTCCCATATTTCGTTGAATGAGATATCTGATTCAGAATATTGAAAACATTTACAGCATAAGTAAGTCACCTCATAGTGGTAAAATTTAACATTGTCATCAACTCATCTGGGAGTATAGTAGTTATCTTTAAAATATCAGTCACCTAAATAATCATTAATCTTTAAGTTAAGAATCTACATTATCCAATATTAGCACAATGGTTCCCCATTATTTACGGAATAAGAACACATGAACAATTAGCTCACCACCCGCAGCCATCACCTCGGAAATGGCCGACAACATTACTACTGGAAACCGAATGACGTCACACGAAAGGTATCAATAAAAACTAGAGCTAAATCGATGATTTTTCTCCAGACAAGAGAAATTGTGATCTCACATATGGGTAGGCAGCATATGACCTAAGCAGTTGAGTCGCCAGGGATGTTAGTACAGTCTCACCCAAAAGTTCGTTAACTCTCCCAGCCAGATATTGCTGCACTGCCTTCTTCAGATGTCTCAGTACCAACCAGAACATGAAACCGATAAGAATGAATCGAAAGGTTCGAAGTAACAGACTCAAGTTCATCCATCTGAAGCAAGCAGTGCAGCAATAGCTGGCTGGTTGAATTAACGAACTTTTGGGTGAGACTGTACCCAGGGGTGCAGTTGTAGTGGATTTCTCCCCTACAAACGCTGTTTGTCGCTGAGTAGCCGACCCCACCAATTCCCCAGTGTATGCCTCGTGGTCTAGGTCAACCAGCGCCGCCATACATCACGGAGCGGGGGTCAACTACTAAGCCACGCCTACCCCCCGCTATTTAAGACCTGACCTCGTGGTGACCTGTCTCTTTCTACCTTCACCAACCAGCCAGCAACACCTCCTCCTCCTCCGCCTGCCTGGTGGTCCTCGCTCCCGCCGGCGAGCATGGCGACCCACAAGCTGGTCCTCCTCTGAGCATCCTCACCAACCAGCTCTCTCTACATCACGCTTGTAACCATGCTGCCTTCCCAGCACCAAGCTGCATTGTACATCCAATACAACATGTATATAGAGAGCACATTGTGAGTTTCCTTTCTCCATCCCATCCTGAGTGTGAACCAAATATCCTGAACCCCACACAGTGCTGCCGGAGCTCACCGGAGCGCCGCTCCGGCACCTCTTGTTTTGATCAATCAATATCGCCGACGCCTTGTTCCCTCCCAGGAACTCCCCAACAGGGGGTGGCCATGGCAGAAATGTCTCCAGGCCACTTTATCCTTGCACATCTCACTTGCTCTTTCAAACACTTCCTCCCCTTCCCGCTCTCTCTTCAACAAACTCTCTAACTCTTTTATCCCAGGTCTCAATTGGTTTAACCCTCCCAACATTCCCCTCTCTTGTTATCATAAAAATTTTTGGTCACCCTGTCTTCATGCACCCTCGGCTCATGTCCATACCACCTTAGTGTATTCCTCTTCATCCACTCCACCACACCTCACTTCACACATGAAGTTATAGTAAGCTCTATATGTTACTATAAATCAAGCAATCAACTTTATTTTGCATTAATAGTACATATTCAAAACCGAATATATCCGAATGCAATTAATCTCTCCTTCAGATCA
>NW_024722227.1:8949183-8974183 GCF_018991925.1 Homarus americanus
TTGTTGTTGTTGTTGTTGCTGTTGTTGCTGTTGTTGCCGCCAGTTGTTGGTTGTTGGTTGTTTTGTTGTTGCTGTTGTTGTCGTTTTTGCTGTTGCTTGCTTGTTGGTTGTTGCTTGTTGCTTGTTGTTGTTGTTGTTGTCAGTTGTTGTTGTTGTTGCTGTTGTTGTTGTTGTTGCTGTTGTTGTTGTTGTTGTTGTTGCTGTTGTTGTTGTTGCTGTTGTTGTTGTTGTTGTTGTTGTTGTTGTTGTTGTTGTTGTTGTTGCTTGTTGTTGTTGTTGCTTGTTGTTGTTGTTGTTGTTGTTGTTGTTGTTGTTGTTGTTGTTGTTGTTGTTGTTGTTGTTGTTGTTGTTGTTGTTGTTGTTGTTGCTTGTTGTTGTTGTTGTTGTTGTTCCTCAGCCCTCGATGTGGGCCAGTGACCTGTGCCTGTGGGGCTAATTCCTCATGAAAAAAAAAAAAAAAAAAAACGGCTAACAGGCAGATCAGTGGCGAAAGGGATAAAGTAGATAAAGTATAGTAAATTCCAGTGTGCTGACCCATCAACAACAAACTACCTACCCTGGCACTCTGCCTATCCATGATGAGCAAGTAGACGACAGTTTTCTTCGCCCACTGTCACTGAACACTGGTGATTCGATCCTCACTTCTGACATTTCAACAACAAAAATTAAAATAAAATACGAGTACGCAGCAGTAAGACTCGCCAGAAAGAGGCAGTTATTAAACCTGTCCCACTCTGTGTACAGTCTGTACACAGAGCCCAGCGGATCTCACCCTTCGCCCTAGGGTGAGATCCGCTGGGCTGCAGTCCATGTCTTCTTTGTGTGATGGGCGGATACCAAGGAGCACTAAGGGTAGAGCATCCGTCCAGCTGTAGGGGTCGTGCTGTGCCTAGATGGCGTCCTTCAGCTGACGATGAAACCGCTCTCCCATACCGTTGGATTGAGGGTGGTAGGAAGTAGTGTGGAGTCTGGAAGTGCCGAGGAACTGCAGGAGACTTTGCCAGAGTTGTGACTCAAACTGGACTCCTCGGTCAGTGATGACAGTCGTGGGAGGACCGAAACGGGAGACCCAACCAGACAGGAAGGCGCGGACGGCTGACTCTGCTGTAGCATTAGGCATGGGAATGGCTTCTGTCCACCAGGTGAAATGGTCAATGCAGGTGTTGCCGCAGGATGATGGAAGAGGTCCCACGACGTCTAGGTGCACTACCTGGAAGCGTCCTTTGGGTACAGGGAAGGTTTCTAAGGGAGCCTGTGTGGGTCGATGTATCTTAGAGGACTGGTAGGCCAGGCACTGGGTAGTCCGTACACGTGGGTGAATGAATCCATGGATGTGGTCGGTGGCATGCAGCGGTGAGACGCCTAAAGTGACAGAGGTTGTGGAGCTTACCAATCCCCGTCGATGTCACTTCCTCGTGTAGTTACAAGGAGCCTCACACCATCTAGCGTTAGCACCAAAATGTTTATGGTACCAACAGAAGGTAGGTACACTGTGCAGGGGGCTGGCGGCAGCGTCTAAGGCAGGATGGGACGGTAGGACACCGTGCGTGGGTCCTGGGCAGGATCAGCAGCAGGCTTGGAGTAGAGCTGCTCGAGGGTGTCCATCCTGCGGTGTAGAGATTGTAGCAGGTCCCTCATGTCTTACTTTACCTTTACTTTTATCCTCTTCGCCACTGATCGGCTCGTTAGCCGCTTGGGTGATCGGTCACGTCTCTGATTACTTTTCCTTTTCATTTATCCTCTTCACCAAAAGATCGGCTCGTTAACCGGCCAGGTGATCGGTCACTTCTCTGCCATGCACTGTTCGCAAATACTGGGTATGCACCGGCTCCTGAATGTACCTGAACCCGCTCCAGTGTTGGTCAAGTCTTGTCTTGAAAGAGCTCGCACTCAGTGCCGTCACAACACTCTCTGGTAGATTGTTCCAAGAGTTTACAACCCTCACTCCGAAAAAGTTTGCCCTCACAGTTTTCTGGACTTGCGTCTTCTTCAATCTTGAGCTGTGACCCCTTGTGGGGCGAGCGTCCGCCAGCTCCAAGTAAGGAGACTCAACTGAGTAGTGCCCCTTGAGATGCTTATACACCTCAACTAGGTCACCTCTTGCCCGTCTGTAGTATAAGCTAGGCAAGTTCAGGCGCTCCAATCTCTCAGGGTAGCTGAGGTGCCGAAGTGCAGGCATCAGTCTGGTGGCCCTCCTTTGAGGATTTTCAACCAACTGACAGTCCCTAGCATATCTCGGGGACCAGACGGGGTGACAGTACTTCAGATGGGGAAGCACTTCACTCTTTAAAATCGTTACGAAGCACGGACCGTCTAGATATCTGAACGACCTTCTTATGAGGCCCAATAATTTATTTGCCTGGTTTACCTTCTTCTCGCAATTCCCCGATAACTTCAGCTCATTGTCAACATACACACCTAGGTCCTTCTCACATTCAGTCTCAACCAGTGCAGTTTCTTCATCCCGTTGGGACATATGATACGCCTCCTTACCGTTGGTATGCCCCAGGAGCATCCTCTTTCACTTCGTGACATTGAATCTCAGCAGCCATTTCTTCTACCATTCCTGGACCCCACAGAGGTCCTTCTGCAGCTCTTCACAATCCGCTTGGTTCTTAATTTCCCGAAATATCTTGGCGTCATCGGCAAACATTTGTATGGAGGAGTGTATAACGTCAGGCATGTCATTTATGAAACAAACAAACAACAGCGGACCCAATACACTGCCCTGTGGTACCCCACTTGTTACAGGTACAGATGACAATTTCGTGCCATTAATCACCACACACTGCTTGCGGTCATGTAGAAAGTCTTCTATCCACGCTAGGGCATTTCCCTGAATTCCGTACCCTTCCAGTTTGATTTTCAGCCTTTCATGGGGTACACTGTCGAAAGCCTTGGCAAAATCTAGGTAAATATTGTCGATATTACCACCCCATTCCAGAATATGGGTCCAAATATCCAATACCTTGAGCAATTGTGTTAAGCAGGAGCGCCCCGGCTTAAACCGTGTTGGTAATCCTTTACAAGTTTGTTTCAAATTAGATGTTCCATTGCGGCATCTCTGATAATACTCTCAAGTGCTTTACATATTATGCTGGTCAGGCTCACCGGTCTATAGTTGTTCGTGGAGTGACGATCGCCCTTCTTGAAGATAGGACTCACATAAGCCACTTTCCTTTCACTGGGGACCATTTGTTCATCCAGGCATTTACAAAATAGGATCTTCAGGGGCTCTGCAAGCTCGTTGCACAACTCTCTTAGCACTCTAGGATGCACCATGTCAGGGCCGGGACTCTTATGGACCTTTAGCCTGGACAGTTTATTTCTAATACCCTCTTCTGTGAACACAACGTGGGTCAGTGCTGTGTCGAACCGTCTGTCCTCAAACGCAGGAAGGTTAGTTGCATACTCTCTTGTGAACACCGAGGAAAAGAAGCTGTTCAATGCATCGGCTTTATCCTGGTCAGAATCTGCATAACTACCATCCTCAAGCCTCAGGTCTGGTACTCCTACTCGCGTTTTCAATTTCGACTTTGCATAGCGGTAAAACGCCTTTCGGTTTGACTTGACCTCGCTTGCAACCAGCCTCTGGAACTCCTTTTCAGCCCTTCTACACTCTATCTTTGCTTGGTTTCTGGCTCTTGCATACATCCTCCTGTCTTGCTCATCGTTTGACCGAACCCACGTCTTGAATTTCTTGGGTTTTCTTCTTAATTCTGTCGACCGCTGCATGGTTCATGTGTAGGGATCCCCTCGTATTCCTAGAAGCACTGGGTTTGGTCTTCGGTATATATTTATCGATCAAATGGATCACTTTACAAGTTATGATATTCAGCATTATGTCTGCATTCTTGTACCTTAATCAGTCAGGCCAGTTGATACCACTCATCTCTTCCATTATTCCATTGTAATTTCCCTTGTAATATTTGCACCTTGGCCTGGCCTTATGCTGAACTAGGTAACAGTTAAATCTGAATGACAACACAATATGGTGACTGGTGCCAACTGGGGCAAGGTGTTCCAGTTTGGCCACCATACCCTCCTCGTTTGTTTGATGAGGTCAAGTGGCTTGGGTGTTTGCTGCCCTCTGTAATGTGTTGGGTCTCTAACATGTTGGAACAGAAAATTATCACTCAGTTTCTACAAAAAAGAGTAGCATGGTTATTCAAGTCATTTGGGGTGACTTCGTTTCTCGAGTCGATGTCGCCATAGTTAAAGTCCTCCATGATAAGGAGGTGGCTAGAGTTGAGCATTGCCGCATTGTCTATTAAGGCTCTTAAGTTCCTTTGATTTAGTGGGCCACAGTTTGGGGATCTGTAGATACACCTGACAATAAGTAAGTCCCTTCCCTTTAATTTAATTTTACGCCACTTGGACTCTTCAAAAACATCCTCTACCTGTACCCTCGCCTATCTCTCCCTAAGGTTTTGCCTAGCATAGATAACCACACCCCTCTTGCAAGTTTCTTGAGAAAGGTTCGTAAATGAGTCATATCCAGCAATACTGAACTCACATTCCTCTGGGTCGATTCTCCTGTTCTTGTACAACAGTTCTACAACTCCTACAATATCTGGTTGGTGTACCCTTAGTAGTGTTTCAAACTCCTCTCTCTTATCGAGAAACGTGTCAGTATTAGTGTACATGACATTCAAGCCAGAATTTGTTCTTGGTAACGTCTCTGCTCTTAGTAGTAAACCCGCTCCCCCCCCCCCATTCTCAGAAGTTCCAGCATTTGCTAAGCTCACTGTATTTTGCAGGGTGTGGTTAGAAATGTCATTGTTTACACGGCACTCGCCTCCTCCTGTCCGGTAGGCGGAGCTGGTGCCGCCTCCCGGGTGGGGGTTAGAGCGGGTGGAGGGTGCACTGCTGCCCCCTGGCCCTGTGTCGGCACACTTGCTTCCACTACCCTCCCCCTGAGTATAACCCATGTACACCCTTCCCCGTCCTTCCTTGACGCCACCCTCTTCTGCTTCAAGTCCTGCAGGAGCTTCTTGTGCTGTTCCCTCTGCATTACCGTGCGGTCTGGGTGAATGAATACATCCCGAAATGCCTCGCTCCTTGCCAAGTTTTTTGCCTGCCAAATAACCTGCCATATCTCTTCCCCACTCGCTAGTGTGATCCTGAGGGGGCGTTAGTTTGGTGGAATGCTGCTTCTCTGAGGAGCGTTGATCTGGTTGACGAAACCGGAGCCAAGTGATGGTGTGGCCACTGAGTTGTTCGCGGGAGCATTATTTATTTATTTTTATTTATTTTATTTATTTATTTATTTTTTTATGGGGATTAGCCCACCCAGGCACAGGTCACTGACCCACATCAGGGCCTTGGGGAGGAATAATAATATAATAATAGTAATAATATAATAATAGTAATAATATAATAATAGTAATAATATAGTAATAGTAATAATAATAATGTAGGGGTATCGAGATATTAATGTTGTCTAGCACTCAGGATGGAAGGAAACTCTAATGTGGTTTTCTTATATAATATATATAAGTTATATGATAGACAGTCTGGTGCTGGAGATGCCGTGTGGTGGGGAGCAGCTCAGTAGAAGACGTTCGGGAGTATCGTGTTGAAGGAGGTAGATGTGCAGGAGCTTCGTTAGAGAAGGTGTTGCCTGTTGCTGGCCTCCTGGTTGAATGAAATGTTAACAGCGTGGAGCTTGCTGGAGATGTTGCTTGTTCAGGAAGAATGGTCAGAATGAATCTCAATGGAGAGACAGAGCTTATATACACCCGGCAGCAGCCGCCAGTCCTCTATGAGTCATGTTGGGAAAACCCGAGAAGTAGCCGGTGACTAGTTTCGTTGCTAAGATACGGTAACATCTGGGGACAGCTCTCGCTTGGTTGCTAGGGGAGGCGGCACATTGGAATGCGGATACGCTTGGTGGTGGGCTGCTACGCAGTTGTAGGGGAGAATTCCACTACAATAATAATAATAATAATAATAATAATAATAATAATAATAATAATTAATAATAAATAATAAATAATAAATAATAATAGTAATAATAATAATAATAATAATAATAATAATAATAAATATAATTCATATAAAATAAAATTAATAAAAATACAAAATTAAAAATAAAATAATAGTGATAACCATAATAATAATAACACTACAGTAATAATAATAATGATAAAAAACCATAAAGAAATGAAAAAATCAATAGTGAGAAACAACATATGTATGTTGTGTTGTCAAAGTAAGAGAAACAATTGAAATACTGCAATTGTAAATGAGACAAAGTCAGATCAGCAACCTGGGACTTGGTCACAATTTTTGTGATGCCATATGGCAACAGGGTCTACCATTAGACATTATGCTTTCAATATCTTCTCAGGCGATAGTACCTGCCTGTTTGCTAGCTGCCTACTACCTGCCAATGACTAATATATATCAAAGTTCAGACAGACAGACAAATTAAAAAACACGACATTGGAAGCCATACAGACATAAAAAGGCTGTGCAGTAGAGAAGTCCCTTGGCAGCGCATCATAAGGGAGGGAGGGCGAGTAATTGCACCATGGTGATGTCATCAGCAGGTGGAACAAGGTGTGAGGTAACACAACACAACACACCAGGTCAAAAAACTTACTTCAAGCTGGGATGAAATCAATACAGCAACCCTCTCTTTTTTTATGACTCCCTGTTCCAGGTAGGGTTCCTTCTGTGACTGGTAAACTCCAGTGTACTTGAGAAATGTACTGTATAGTACATGTACAAAAAAAAAAAAAAAACAACAACAACAACAACAACTTAGTGTTGACGAAGACAGGGAGGGCATTTTTTTATTCAACGCACATGCAAGTGGAAATAGCAGAGGAAATGGTATACCTGTATAAAATATTTTCTCTCTCATTGAACTATTTACTCATACTGTATATTCGTAGTCACTCCACTCACCTGGAACCACATTATATAAACCACCTCGCAGCTCCTCCAACAGATACATGCATCCGCGGGCAAGATTTGGGACCACCACTCTGTTGCTGGTGCTGTGGTGTGAGGCTGTGGTGGTGAGGGGCGCCTCCACATCCTCCTGGATACACTCCACCACGGCCCTCCACCTTCAGGAACAAAACACGGCATCCCTTGAGGGCGACCCAAAGAATCGCGCACCTTTGTCAACGTCTCCTTCCGATGGCAGCTCGAAGACGCACCAGTTTCCAGGTGATTTGGTTAATTAACCATCCAAGTAATTTTGTTAAATAAGCATCCAGGTGATTTTGTTTATTAAAAATCCAAGTTATTTTGTTAATTAGCCATTCTGGTTATTTTTATAATTAACCATCCTGGTGTTTTGTTGAATAACCATTAAGGTAATTTTCTTAATTAATCGTACATTATTCAGTAAAACTTATCAAATAATTTTAATTTTGAAGTTGTACGACGAAAACCCACAACCCTAACTTAACCTTACCTAATCTGACCAAACTTAACACAATCCAACCTAACCTAACCAAATTTAACCTAACTTAACCTATCCAAACTTATCCTCACCTAGTCTAACCTAACCTGGCCAAACTTAACCAAAATCTCAACAACCCTAACCCAACTAAACTAACCTCTCCTAACCTAAATGAACTAACCTTACTGTCCATACCTAACTTAAGCGAAGTCATAACTAGCCTAAACTAACCTAATCTTGTTCAACTAACGTAAACTAACCCAACCCAATTAATTTAACGAAGCCTAACTAATCTAAATAACTGGAAACGAAATCTGAGCTATTCTGCTATTTTTATTATAGTGATGATGGGATTTTGTTTCCTACAGTTCTTTCTTGTAACGATCTGTTTGTGTACTGTTTTCAAGCATCAAAAATATTAACTGAAAGACAATTTATGGATAATATTGAAATTAGCCCCTTTCCTCTTCCAGCTTATTTCACCTTAAGATTAACTACCATAATACTGACCTGACCTGACCTAGCTGGACTGAATATTTTTGTTAATCCTCTACTATTTTGTTTTCAATCTTCCCAGACAGTCACAGACACAAGCCAAGGACTCACGTCTCCCGGGGAAGTTATCAACATGACTTCTATGACATGAGAAAGGCTTCGAGGGCAACAAGGGATACCATCCTCCGGAATCAACCCTTAGAACGTCACCTGTCGGACCAGGAGACCACACACTCACAGGATCATCTACTGGGCCAGGAGACCACACACTCACAGGATCATCTACTGGGCCAGGAGACCACACACTCACAGGATCATCTACTGGACCAGGAGACCACACACTCACAGGATCATCTACTGGGCCAGGAGACCACACAATCACAGGATCATCTACTGGACCAGGAGACCACACACTCACAGGATCATCTACTGGGTCAGGAGACCACACAATCACAGGATCATCTACTGGACCAGGAGACCACACAATCACAGGATCATCTACTGGACCAGGAGACCACACAATCACAGGATCATCTACTGGGTCAGGAGACCACACACTCACAGGATCATCTACTGGGTCAGGAGACCACACAATCACAGGATCATCTACTGGGTCAGGAGACCACACACTCACAGGATCATCTACTGGACCAGGAGACCACACACTCACAGGATCATCTACTGGGCCAGGAGACCACACAATCACAGGATCATCTACTGGACCAGGAGACCACACAATCACAGGATCATCTACTGGGTCAGGAGACCCACACAATCACAGGATCATCTACTGGGTCAGGAGACACAATCACAGGATCATCTACTGGGTCACAGGATCATCTACTGGGCCAGGAGACCACACAATCACAGGATCATCTACTGGGTCAGGAGGCCACACACTCACAGGATCATCTACTGGGCCAGAAGACCACACAATCACAGGATCATCTACTGGGTCAGGAGACCACACAATCACAGGATCATCTACTGGGTCAGGAGACCACACAATCACAGGATCATCTACTGGGTCAGGAGACCACACAATCACAGGATCATCTACTGGGTCAGGAGGCCACACACTCACAGGATCATCTACTGGGCCAGAAGACCACACACTCACAGGATCATCTACTGGACCAGGGAGACCCACACCTCCACAGGATCATCTACTGGGTGGGAGACCACACACTCCTGGGATCATCTACTGGGTCAGGAGACCACCTCCACAGGATCATCCTACTGGACAGGGGCCACACACTCTGGGATCATCTACTGGACCAGGACCACACACTCTGGGATCATCTACTGGACCAGGGAGACCACACAATCACAGGATCATCTACTGGACCAGGAGACCACACAATCACAGGATCATCTACTGGGTCAGGAGACACACAATCACAGGATCATCTACTGGGTCAGAGACCACGTCAGGATCTCACTGGGTCAGGAGACCACACACCACAGGATCACATCTGGGATCATCTACTGGGTCAGGAGACCACACAAATCACAGGATCATCTACTGGGTCAGGAGACCACACAATCACAGGATCATCTACTGGGTCAGAGTTAATCCTGGGATCATCTACTGGGTCGAGACCACACACTCACAGGATCATCTACTGGGTCAGGAGACCACACACTCACAGGATCATCTACTGGACCAGGAGACCACACATCACAGGATCATCTACTCAGGAGACCACACAATCACAGGATCATCTACTGGGTCAGGAGACCACACAATCACAGGATCATCTACTGGGTCAGGAGACCACACAATCACAGGATCATCTACTGGGTCAGGAGACCACACAATCACAGGATCATCTACTGGGTCAGGAGACCACACAATCACAGGATCATCTACTGGGTCAGGAGACCACACAATCACAGGATCATCTACTGGGTCAGGAGGGGATCATCTACTGGGCCAGAAGACCACACAATCACAGGATCATCTACTGGGTCAGGAGACCACACAATCACAGGATCATCTACTGGGTCAGGAGACCACACAATCACAGGATCATCTACTGGGTCAGGAGACCACACAATCACAGGATCATCTACTGGGTCAGGAGGCCACACACTCACAGGATCATCTACTGGGCCAGAAGACCACACACTTACAGCAACTAAACCCCTTAAGGGCTCTGATCACACCCTTGGTCTTGCGACAACAGAAAAAGAACACTTCCCTGGATCCACAGTCACCATCGCAGCCAGTTTCTTCTTCTTTGTTCCAGACTCTATTTATTACAGTACCTGTCCCTAACACCCCAGAGTTGATGTCATACCTTAGAGGATCATTAGAAAATGTTGGAATACCTATCTCATCTCTCGTTAGATACAACCAGCAGGAAAACTCAGGTAGGAATTTCTTTCAAGATGGCAATGTTGGAAATGTAGCTCCTAGACAACCCCAACCTCTTCCCACGAAAACAGAAGCAATTCACTCAAGACCACATTTTCCCCAAATTACCTTTAATGTCGGACCAGGAACTTCATTGAATGTGTCTTTCAGGGATTTGTTGGTTTCCTTACATCCATCTCCTCGACCTTCTCAACCACCACTCCTTCCCTCCTCTCAACCATCCCAACCACCACTCCTTCCCTCCTCTCAACCATCCCAACCACCACCCTATCCCTCCTCTCAACCATCCCAGCTGGTGCCCTCTTCTTCTCATCAACCCATCCAACCTTTCCGCAGTCTGACAATGGCACAGGAAAAAGACCTCATTCCAAGAATCGGCTTGTTTCCCAACTTCATAGACCAAACCCACATGACTCGCGTTCTTACAAATGATACCCACAACATAATCATTTTCCCAACTAGCACTCCTCCCCCTCGACCACTAGATGCTCCAGAGACTTCAGTACCACAAACACTTCCACCTCCCTTTGTCCTGACTTCTGCAACCCCAAGACCCTTAATAGATGAGTTCCTTTCAGAGCACACAACCCTAAAGCCACAGATACCCAGTAGCCAAATGCCAATCTCATTCCTTCCCACGCTTAATCAAACATTCCCAATACCAGACGATTCCTTCCAGTTGACAACCCCTCTTTCCCCTGTGCCATCCACTCTTCCTACACCAGGATTTATTGACGTTCGGATCTCAATCAAAGCTCCGTTTATTAATTGTCCTGGTATGTGTCAACTGAGAGACCCTGAGACAAATAACTGTCTGGACGACTTTGTGTGTAAAATGATTAGAGATGTATTGGTGAAGTAGACCTATAGTAATTCTTAGTACAGTATTGTGCAAAATGTAGACAAAAAAATTCATTAGACTAAACTTACACGTCCTGGTTTTGTGTAATGTCAATAGAATTTTAATGAGATGGAAGTTGCTTGTCCAAGTGTTATAATTAGCAAAAAATTAAAGAGATTTTGATACAGTTTCCTGTAAGTTTTAGAGGAAGTTTGGTGTGATGATTACTTGTCCAAGTTATGTATGACATAAATTTCTAGAGAATCTAGCATATAAATTTTTCTTCTTACCTGTACAGTACTTGTATTACACCATCAGAAAGTCAGTGACTTTGATATGAATGACAGCCATTATACAATAGTGTACCTATTATCTAGAGTGAAATTTTGTCACTTCAAAATAAATGTATACATCCTATCAGAAGTATACATTGGCACATCTTAACACAGGATACACTGATATAAAACTTAATTGACAGTCAGAGGAAATAAAGTTACGGAGTGTGTGTAATAATAATAATAATAATAATAATAATAATAATAATAATAATAATAATAATTAATGGTTTATTGAAAAAGTTCTGCAGCCCGAAGGCTGAAAATATACATTGGACATAAATGACTTATTACATACATTGGTTGTTTAACAAAAGCCTTCATTAGAGAAAGGTAAAGGAACATACAGTGAACATTCAGATTAATGTAGGTGTTGAACAGCAAACACGTAGTGTAGTAACTCTCTCCCAGATGGTGTTAGGAGGGACCTATGTGGTGTAGTAGTTCCCTCAGATGGTGTTATGAAGGACCTGATGTGGTGTAGTAATTCCCTCACAGATGGTGTTATGAGGGGCCTCATGTGTAGTAATTCCCTCACAGATGGTGTTATGAGGGGCCTCACGTGGTGTAGTAATTCCCTCATAGATGGTGTTACGAGGGGCCTCACGTGGTGTAGTAACTCCCTCACAGATGGTGTTATGAGGGGCATCACGTGGTGTAGTAATTCCCTCACAGATGGTGTTATGAGGGGCCTTGACGTGGTGTAGTAATTCCCTCACAGATGGTGTTATATGAGTGAGGTGTGGCCCCAGGCCTTCCTATCGTAGACGGATTAACACATCGCTGGTTGTTGGGTCTCACAGGCCGTTATTACTGGGTACCTGGGACCTCATTGTGTGAAGGTTAACTTGAGTATGACTGTTACTGTTGAGTTTTTCTCACTGACTTAAACACTGTTCACCAATGTTCACCTCTGTTTAACACTGGTTCCATTCTTTTCCTAAATGAAATTGTAACTTCTGGCGAGAACTTGTTGATATTCCGGTGGGGAGAAGTGGTTCAGGGGAGGGGGTTGGTATGGGCCAACTTAACAGTTGACCTGGCCGCTCCGAGAGGAGCGCCAGGTACGTCTTGACCCTTCGGTGGTCAAGGATGTAGTGTGTGTGTGTGTGTGTGTGTGTGTGTGTGTGTGTGTGTGACTTCATATCTCAATAAGGTACAGTACTCCTCAACATACTAATTAAGGATCTGGGGCCATAAAGTAGAAATTGTAGGAATTACGTATCCTATCTACTCTTGGAAATTTTTCAATCGTGTTACAACCCTAATTACTGTACGTGTGTCTTGTAATTTTTCATGCTGATTTTTTAATTATTCTGAATATACTAAAGTAATCAAGCACATTAGGTTCCAAATCCAAGATAATTTTCTTGTGGCTATAATTTTGCTGGAAACAAATGCGCATGAAGCAATTTCACATGACTGTATACATAAACCTGGAAGCAAAATTACTTTACACACCTCTTTAATCACACACACAAAAAAGCATATAATCTCTGACATCTACTTTATGGTACAGCTCGTTAGTCACATCTCTATTACACACTGTTGGCAAGTACTGAGCATGTACTGGCTCTAGAATGTATCTGTACCTGTACCTGTGCCAATTACATTTCAGGATGCTATCATCCTCCCAAATTCTGAAATAAATATGTTAGGTCTCACCATTTCCTCCAATATGTCCAGGAAATCACACATCCTTAGTATAACTAAAGCTGCCTCCCGAAAGTTGGGATTGCTGTACAGATGCCGCAGCTATTTCACTCCTGAGCAGTTGCTCCAAGTATATAAGGGATTCATTCGTCCTAACTTGGAGTACTGCTCTCATATCTGGGGTGGCTCTTCTTCTGTCCAACTATTAGATAGGGTGGAATCAAAGGCATTTCGTCTTATTAACTCTCCCCCTTCTCTTCGCCGCAATGTTGCTTCACTCTCTCTCTTTTACAGGTACTTTAACGGGCAAAGTTCAGTGGATTTGGCATCCTGTGTACCGCCGGCAAGTCCGTGGGTTTGTAACACACGTCTTGCCCGCGGTGCCCACCGTTTCTCTGTGGATGTCGATCACACTAGAATAACCCGTTATAGTACCTCCTTCTTTCCTCACACAACCAAACTGTGGAATGCTCTGCCTTCTTCTGTTTCCATTCTCTTACAATCTATCTCACTTTAAAAAGCTGGTTTTCCGGCATCTTCGTGGTGTAGATTAATACAGTACAGTTGGTCCTCATATTACGCGGTTAATGTAACCCGGAGGGTACCGCGGAAAGTGAGAAACGCGTAAAGTGAATAACATAACATATGGGATTAATTGAAATGGAGTCCGGGCCGATCCCCAAACTCCACTTTTTGACGACACACAACTATGTTGTAGTAAAAATATTATCTTAACTTTATGATGGCATGCACACACAATTAATAATTAAGAAATATCAATAATATTAGGTTTTTTAACACTTACATTAGTAGAAAAGATGGCTGGGCACACGGGGATGGGCGGTTGGTTCCGAGGCAGAGGGCAGATTATTGGCCCTCACCTGTATCACTTGTATCAATTGTATCACTATCCACCACAGAGGCTTGCAGGGCCTCTTTGTCAAACCCCCCAAAGTTCATATAAGTCCATATCCTCACTATAATTATCACTATCACTGACTTGGGCCGGCTGTAGTGGGTGGCGGGTGAAGAACTGGTCATGTTTTGATGACTGGGCGACCTTGTGCGCACCATTTTCGCGCCTCTTACACAACATGGCGGATGGCGGGAGGTTTGGATCCAAAAATGGCGCGGCTTGCCAGCCGCTCTCCACGTAATGGGGTTCACGACCGCGGAATGTGAAAATGTTAGGTTCTGGCAAGGCACCGCGTTAACGGTGAAACGCGGAATGCGGGACCGCGTAATATGAGGACCAACTGTATAACCTTTTTTTTCTATATTTTCAATTTCTTTCCATTCTTTTTTTTTCGCCCCCAGGCTCCATTGTGGGTCGTTTGACCTGTGCCCGGATGGGCTAATTCCCGTGTAAAAAAAAAAAAAAAAATCAAGACTGGTCTTGAAAGAGCTCACACTTGGTGCCGTCACAACACTCTCTGGCAGGTTGTTCCAAGAGTTCACAACTCTCATTCCGAAAAAATTTGCCCTCACAATTTTCTGGACTTGTGGCTTCTTCAACCGTGAGTTGTGACCCCTTGTGGGCTTGGCATCTGCCAACTCCAGGTAAGGATACTTAACCGAGTAGTGCCCTCTGAGATGTTTATAAACTTCAATTAGGTCACCCCTTGCTCTTCTATAATACAGTATAAAAAAATTTTTGTTTTCATAAAAGAATTAAGCTCACATCATTTCGTATATCATACAGAAATATTTTGTTGATTGATATTTTTTAGATAAGATCTTGTACAAAATTTACTCAGTATCATTATGATATCGAATTCAACTTTCAAACACAATTAGAACAGATTCTATGGATAAAAGTTATAAATTTTTTCACTTGCCGTAAATATTTTCACTCATGGCCGCAGCCTGATATAATAGGAGAATGACAAGAGAATCATACAGAGTAGAAGAGTGTTTGTTTTGGTTTACATTATTACTGCACTATAATTGTCTATTGATGAAAAATAGAAGCACAAAATACATGTTAATAATAAAGTACAGTACTGTACTTATTATTAACATATCATAAGGCGATTGAATCTTGAGGTGATGAGGTGGAGCGGAAGTTATATTTTCACTGCTAATATCAGTGACTATACAGTATGTACTGTATACACTATTCATATTTCTTAAGACATTTCTACTGCATCCTCGGAGGCAGCTGTTGAGTTACCCTCCTGTGGCTTCCACAAACTTTTACCCATACAGTACTGTACTAACCTGATTATGGTTGCATTTTTCCAAGTTGGGGATACATGTGTCTAGTTTGCAAGGGGATCTGGATAGGAAAGTCCGGGTTAGAGGGAGTTTACTGTACATGTACAATACTGTAATAATGCAAGTTGTGAAAATTTATGATCTCTGCGCATGGAAAAAATAGCCAAAGGGTTAAGAGATAGGATAATTAAAAATTTTCAGACAGAAGTGACAATTTATAGTAATCTCAATTTGTTTTTCCACAAACCCCAAGATAATCTGTACAATACTACAACAGTAGGAACAAGAAGAAAAACTAAATGTTAAAGTAACAGAATATTGATTCCTTTAATTAGTAAAGTAACAAATAATAAACAATTTCAAAAAATTACAAATGGAGTAAAACTAATTTCAATACTAGTGAACTTTACCAACATGATACTGTACTGTTAACCTCATCTTGCCTTACTAGCTGCGCTGCAACTACATTACCCTCAGGGCCAACTGGAAAGTAAATTGCATACCCAGGCCACAGTTTTATGCTTCAGGTCTTGTTAAAAAGCTTGTTCCGTTGGCCTGATGAGAATATCACAAATCTGTGAAAGAAAAGTCAATATTTAGAATTTTATAGTGATGGGGAGTCACAGGAATCTACTGCTCAAAGAACAAATCTCACTTAACCTACGTGCATCAGCCTGGATAAAGTGCTACTGTAGTATATGAATTATTTGAGCCATGAAGAAATGAAGGAATACCCATTTCTGGACTGATGCTTTTGATAAAGTTAAGAAGTTTCGCGAAAAACTGAAAATTCACAGCACTGACTTCAAAATTTAAAAGGGCATGGCATTTGATGCCTTAGAGCCAGTTGTTACACTTGATTGCTCCATTCCTCTGTCATGTATTACTGGCAGTCTCCACATCTCTCAACCTTTATTTAATTCCAAAATTTCCCTCACAACTCTATACTTTTATTGTACATTACAATGCTGTAAAATTCAAGAACTTAGAATAATTTCTTGCCTTAATTTTCCAGATATTGCATGAAAAATAGTAGGGGGAGAAAGAGGAAAATCAAGCAACTGGTTGAGTGACTGTGTAAATGATGGTGTGAGGTGTGCAATGATTCAACAGTACTTGCCTTCACATGAATTTAAGGCGTTATAAGTAGGGGCAGATCCAGGGAGGATCTTGGGGGTCCGGAACCCCCCTTTTCATCAGAAAATTACAATAATTTTTCTTTAATACAGTACTGTATTGTACTCAAGCATTTCTGTATAGTAAAAAGTAATTACTATTGACCTCAGAATATTTCCTAATATCAAGTGCACATGGCCTCAAAATACCCATGAAATTAGTCAGATTAAAAAAGGAAAAAAAAACGTGGGGGGGGCCTTCCACCCCCCTCTCCCAGCTAGGTGGGCTGGCTGTGATCACCATGTTCTCTCACCCACAACTTCTTAGACTCTCTCCTTTTGATATTCCTGGATCCACCCATGATATGGTGATTGAAGGAGAATGATGACATTGAAAGTTTCTTTGTAAACTCAATAAAAATTTTAGTGTTGGAAAAAGTTATTTAATTTAGTTTATATGTATTTGCAGAAACTAATAATATAACCAAACTCACACAAGTAGTCTGGTTTATTACATGCTTTCCTAGGACAGCTGTTCATGATAGTATCCATTGTGTACAATATCCACTTAATGGAAGCCTAGCTCTTGGTACCAAACTTTTCTGTTGACAGACACTTTACTGTACAGTACTGTATAAAAGAATACAACTATGTACAGTAAAGTGTGTCAACTTTATCAGAAGTGTTACACACAACTGATCATAATTCATAATTTGCCTTATTCCAAATTATGGAGATTTTAGTGACAGTGATAACTAACATCATGCATGACTTCATTCAATCAAAAGCAGATGAAGCAAATATTAGCTTCAACATCTTGCTTTTTAATCATATAGGTTAACCACTGAATTTCCGGCAATCACTGGTCGGGAACCTCTGATGGTCCAAACAGTTTTACGGTAGTGGAGCTTCAAATTTAATGTGCATCTATAGTGAACAAAAGCTATCGGGGCCATGCTCGCGGTAGGCTAACCTTATCGGGCTGTGAGGTGACATGATAATTTTTAAATTCGAAATTTCTTAGAAATATAGGGCTTTTTTTGTTTCTTTTTTACTCAATTACATGTCCACACAATCATACATACAGAATGTGCAAAAACAAACTTATCGTAAAGTAAAAAACATAATAGGAAACAAACTTTCTTTGTGTAGGTAATAAGAATTCACACTTTACACTAAGTGGGGGAGGGCAGAGTGAGGGATCTCGGTTCTCTCTCATGTGTAGTCAAACAAAATATACAGGTATATACAGTGGTCCCTCGGTTAACGAGCACAATCCGTTCCAGCAGGTTGCTCGTTAACCGAAACCATTGTTTTAATGGGTTTTTGGACAATTGGTTCCAGCTCACCGAAAATTGCCTAAATTCAACAAAAATTTTTAGAAATTGACACTTACCTTGAGGTGTGCATGTAGAAGGCTCCTGGGTAATGATGCTAATGTGAATTTGAAGTGGTAGGTGGAGGAGAAAGGAGAAGAGAAGGAAGTGGAGGAGGAGAAGGGAGAAGAGAAGGAAGTGGAGGTGGAGGTGGAGGAGGAGAAGGGAGAAGAGAAGGAAGTGGAGGTGGAGGAGGAGAAGGGAGAAGAGAAGGAAGTGGAGGCGGAGGAGGAGAAGGGGAGAAGTGGGAGGAGGAGAAGGGAGAAGAGAAGAAGTGGGAGGTGGAGGAGGAGAAGGGAGAAGAGAAGGAAGTGGGAGGGGAGGAGGAGAAGGAGAAGAGAAGGAAGTGGGAGGTGGAGGAGGAGAAGGGAGGAGAAGGGAAGTGGAGGTGGAGGAGGAGAAGGGAGAAGAGAAGGAAGTGGAGGTGGAGGAGGAGAAGGGAGAAGAGAAGGAAGTGGAGGTGGAGGAGGAGAAGGGAGAAGAGAAGGAAGTGGAGGTGGAGGAGGAGAAGGGAGAAGAGAAGGAAGTGGAGGTGGAGGAGGAGAAGGGAGAAGAGAAGGAAGTGGAGATGGAGGAGGAGAAGGGAGAAGAGAAGGAAGTGGAGGTGGAGGAGAAACATTTTACTGCTTCTTGGAAGGTGACTCACCTTCCATGAAAATGTCAGGAAACTCTGGACTGACATTTTCTCCACCATGAACATCCTCTCTCCTTCTTGAAGTGGAAGGCTGAGGGATAGCATCTTGTTCCCTCTGCCTTTTACTGAAGAAAGTGTCAATTGTGGTCTGTGGGGCATCTCTCCTCCTCATCATTAAGTTATGCTTAAAGAAGGAGACCACTGAGTCCTCAACATGACACAAAGTAAGTTCAGTTTTTTCCACATCTGGGTGCTTTGAAGCCAGTTTCCTGAACTTCTCCCAGTAGTAAAGAACATCTTAAACTCTTCAGTTGACATATGGTCATCACTTTCAATTTCCTCCTCACCACTGTCAGCCTCTAACATCTCATCCAGCTGCTTCAAGTCATCAGGAGTAAGTTCCTCCTCATGAGACATCACAAGCTCTTCGACATCATCCTCTTCCACTTCAAGGCCCAATGACTGACCAATGGACACAATCTCCTGGTCCAACTCTGTTTCTTCCTCAAATCCCTCAAAATCATGGACTACTGATGGCCACAGAGCTTTCCATGAAGAATTGAGGGATCTAGTGGAGACTTCTTGCCATGATGACACAATCAATTTTACAGCCTCCAGGATGTTGAATTGTGTCTTCCAAAACTGTTTCAGTGTTAGTTCAGGATCATTGGAAGTTGCCTGATGACACCTCCTCAACATTTTCTTCATGTACAACTTCTTGAAGTCGCTGATCACATTCTGGTCCATTGGCTGTATGATTGATGTCGTGTTGGGAGGCAAAAACAACACTTTCACAATGTCAAATTGATACTCCAAAGTTCTGGCAAGTTCAGGGTCATGACCAGGAGCATTATCCATGAGGAGAAGAGCCTTTAAAGGGAGTTTATTGGTGGTTAGGTAGCTCTTGACAGAAGGGCAAAACACATCAACAGCCCATTCATTAAAGAGCTGTCTTGTCACCCATGCCTTACGGTTGGACTTCCAATAAACTTCAAGCTTTGTTCTCACCACTTTCTGTTGCTTGAACACCCTGGGGTTTTCAGAGTGGTAGACAAGCATAGGCTTCAGTAGGAAATCCCCTGAAGCATTGGCACCAAGCAATAGAGTGAGACGGTCTTTCATGGGTTTATGCCCAGGTAAAGAGGCTTCATGTTTGGTGATGAATGTTCTTTTGGGCATCTTTTTTCAGAACAGCCCAGTTTCGTCCACATTGAACACTTGCTGTGGAAGATAATTTTCTTCTTCCATCAGTTCTTTAAATTCCACTAAAAACTTTGCTGCCCCTTCCTTATCAGCACTAGCAGCCTCACCATGCCTAACAACACTGAAAATGTCACTTCTTTTCTAAAATTTTTCGAACCAGCCTTTGCTGGCCCGAAAATCTTCAAATTCTGTGCCTGAAGAACCAGGTTGATCTGTCTTTAAATGTTCGTGAATCTCCCTGACTTTTCACAAATGAATTCAGTAGAAACTGAATCACCTTTCATCTGTTTTTCCCTAATCCAGATGAGAAGTAACCTCTCAGTTTCTGCAATTAGGGATCTACTTTTAAACACTGGTAGATTTGTCTCTCACTTTCACTTCTTTAAATTTGTCTTTCAGCAAGAATTGTCGACACAGTTGATGTCGATATGCCAGGAATCCAATGCTCTGTTTGTTCATTTGAGGGATAATAAGCATTGCATTGACTAGGATAATGCCTCCTCAATATTACCTTGTAATTCAATTGACAGTAGGAACATTATAGAATCTAGTCTCATTAAACATACCGAATCAGTCAACATGAATTTGAATAATGTCATGTACAAACTGGATAATTTCGTAATTAAGAAGATTTGTAACCAGGTGAGAAGGTTGGGTAAGCTTACCCGCTGACCTGACTACCGACTGCTCTTGGTGCTTTTGAAGATTAGTAGGGTCATTACCTAATACCTGACCATTGTGGACTTGATCTCACCTCCTCTGTATATATATATATATATATATATATATATATATATATATATATATATATATATATATATATATATATATATATATATATATATATATATATATATATATATATATATATATATATATATATATATATATATATATATATATATATATATATATATATATATATATATATATATATATATATATATATATATAGACCTTGTTTTTGTACTTCTCCTTAGTCTGTACTCACCTGAAGATGTGAATTACAAGCACTTGGGAACTTCGTGTTTTCTTCTTTCCTTGGTTATCATATATATATATATATATATACATATATATATATATATATATATATATATATATATATATATATATATATATATATATATATATATATATATATATATATATATATATATATATATATATATATATATATACAGTTGTACCCCACTTAACGGGGACAATAGAACCCAGGGTCGTTTAAGTGAAATCGCGTTAAGTGAACAACAGAACATATGGGATTAATTCCAATAGAAACCAGCCCGACCCCAAACTCCACTTTTTGAGGACACATAACTATGTTGTAGTAAAAATAACATCTTAATTTTATGATGGTACATACACACAATTATACTTAAGAAATAGAGAAATACAGTCGCAAGTTAATGTCCATTCAAATAATGGACTCAACTCCCTCCCTCTTCTCACACTACACTGCTGGCTCTTCCCTCTCTGAGAAATTTTTGGGGAAAACCACTAAATTTTAATAAATAATACCTCAAACTAAAGTTAGGATAATACAATTGACATTGCTGGATTCCTTGTAAGACCAGGAATATTTTGAATATAAATGTCATATATTTTTGCACAAAAGATAACATATGTATTTAGAAACATTTTATCTAAAAATTTGTATGTCTAATGCAAAATATATGATGTTTATATTCAAAATGATCCAAATTAAAAATTCCAGCAATGTCAATTATATTCTGGCCGGGTAATTTGTATGAATTTTATGAGCTAAAACAAATATCTTCAGTTAATAAAAAAGAAAAATATTCTTCACGACACTATCTGTCAATCAAAGTACCCCACCATGCCTCCCCCCTCTTCCAACCTCGCGGTCAGTCCCAACCCTCCCCCCACCCCACACCAATCCTCCCTTCAAGAGAAAGAGTGGGTGAAAAAATAAATTTTAACATTTTGTATTAAATAAAACCTCAAACTAAAGTTAGGATAATATAATTGTCATTGCTGGATTCCTTGTAAGACAGGAATATTTTGAATATAAATCATATATTTTGCACACAAGATAACATATTTACTCAGAAAACATTTTATCTAAAATTTGTATGTCTAATGCAAAATATATGATGTTTATATTCAAAATGATCATCAAATTATAAGAATTCCAGCAATGTAAATTATATTCTAACCGGTAATTGTATGAATTTTATGAGCTAAAACAAATATCTTCAGTTAATAAAAAAAAATATTCTTCACAGGGTAACAGATGGTCGGTCGGTCCCTCCCTCCCCACCCCCACCAACCGTCCCAAAGGAGATTGTGGGAAAACCAGAATATTTAACTTTTAGTAATAAATAATACCTCAAACTAAAGTTAGGACATTGCTGGATTCCTTGTAAGACCAGGAATATTTTTAATATAAATGTCATATATTTTGCACAAAAGATAACATATTTACTCAGAAAACATTTTATCTAAAATTTGTATGTCTAATGCAAATATATGATGTTTATATTCAAAATGATCACAAATTATAAAATTCCAGCAATGTAAATTATATTCTGGCGGGTAATTTGTGTATGAATTTTGAAGGCTAAAACAGGCAGTCAGGCAGGGTGGTGGTGGGCGAATCTAAAAATAAGCGCCTCCGACGTACACTCACAGCGTATATGTGGAAAAAATCGTGTTGAGTGAAAGTTCAGCATCAACATATGAAAAAACAGCGTTAAGTGAAACGTTAGAGGTAATACTGCATGTATGTGTATATATATATATATATATATATATATATATATATATATATATATATATATATATATATATATATATATATATATATATTATATATATATATATATATATATATATATATATATATATATATATATATATATATATATGATCCGCAAAAGATCGGCTCGCTAGTCAGCTCGGCGATTTCTGTCAATGAGACTGTTGGGTAAATACTGGGCATGCACTGCCTTTAATGTACGTGAACTCCGCCCAGTGTTGGTCAAGTCTTCTTAAAGAGTTTCACACACTGGTGCTCACAACACTCTTGGTAGATTGTTCTAAGAGTTTACAACCTCACTCCTAAAAAGTTTGCCTCACGGTTTTGACTTATGGGTTTTTTCAATCTTGAGCTTTGTGACCTCAGGCGAAAGGCCCGCCAGCGCTCCAAGTATGACACTCAACTGAGTAGTGCCCCTGAGATGCCAAGAGTACACCTCAACTAGTCCCCTCGTCTGGCCTGTAGTATAAGCTAAGAAACAGGGCGCCTCCAATCTCTCACAGGGTAGCTGAGGTGCCGAGCGCAGGCACCAGTCTGGTGGCCCTCCTTGAACATTTTCAACCAACTGACAGTCCCTAGCATATCTCGACCAGATGGGGTGACACCAGATGGGGGAAGCACTTCACTCCTGAAGATCATTAGGGACCTAACGCCTAGATATCTGAACTAATCTTCTTATAAGACCCAATAATTTATTTGCCTGATTTACCTTCTTCTCACAATGTCCCAAGAACTTCAGCCTATTGTCAACATACAGCACCTAGGTCCTTCTCACACACAGTCTCAATCTAGTGCATTTTTCTTCCATCCTGCTGGGGACATGATATACCTCCTTACTAAGGGTACCCCCCAGGTGCATCCTTACACTGCGGGACATTGAATCTCTGCAGCCATTTCTTTTTTCACCATTCCTTTAGCCCACAGAGGTCCTTTCTCTGCAGCTCTTTCACAGTCCGCTGGTTCTTAATTTCCCGAAATAACTTGCCATCATCGGGCAAAACATTTGTATGGAGGAGTGTACAGCCAGGCATGTCATTTATGAAACAAACAAACAACAGCGGGCCCAATACACTGCCCTGTGGTACCCCACTTGTTACAGGTAATGTATTTTACTAATTCGCGCTATTAATCACCACACACTGCTTGGCGTCAGCAGAGAAAAGTCTTTATCCACGCTTAGGACATTTCCCTCAATTCCACATAATTTCTTCCAGTTTGATTTTCAGCCTGGGGGTACATCAGTCGAAAAAGCCTTGGCAAAATCTACGAATATTGTCGCATATTTCCACCCCTTTTCCAGAAATGGGTCCAACAACTACCTTGAGCAATTGTGTTATAAGAGCTACTTCCGCATAAAAACCGTGTTACAATTCACATACTTTAGATGTTCCATCGCGTACCACTGATAATACTCTCAAGTACTTTATGACATTATGCTGGTCAGGCTCACTGGTTCATAGTTGTTCGTGGGGACATCATTTTCTTGAAGATAGGACTCGATAAGCCACTTTCCATTCACTGGGGACCATTTGTTCATCCAGGCATTGCCAAAAACAGGATCTTTCAGGGGCTCTGCAAGCTCGTTGCAACAACTCAATTAGCACTCTAGGATGCACCATGTCAGGGGCCGGACTCTTATGGACCTTTTAGCCCGGGACAGTTTATTTTAATACCCCTTCTGTGAACATAATGTGGGTCAAGTGCTGTGTCGAACTGGCCTGTCCTAAACGCAGGAAGGTTAGTTGTGATCTCTCAGAACACTGAAGAAAAGAAGCTGTTCAATGCCCCAGCTTTATCCTATGGTCAGAAATCATGAACTCATCATCTTTCAAGCCTCAGGTCTGATACCTCCTACTGCTGCTTTTCAATTTTGACTTTGGTATAGCGGTAAACGCTTTGGGTTTGACTTGACCTCAAGGTGCAACCAGCCTCTGAACTCCTTTTTCAGCCCTCCCTACACTCCATCTTGCTTGGTTTCTGGCTCTTGCATACACCTCTTGTCTTGCTCATTTGACCCAACCCACGCCTCTTTGAATTTCGTTTTTCTGAATTGTCGACCAACAGATGGTTCATGTGTAGTGATCCTCAGATTCTTGTAGGGCTAATTGCCTGACCTTAGTATATTTATCGATCAATATTTTTAATAGCGATGACTTGTTTGTTCTATGCTTCTTGTTCCTTAATAAGTCAGGCCAGTTGATACCGTACATTTTCCTTCATCCCATTGTAATTTCCTTGTAATATTTGCACTCTTGGCCTGGCCTTATTCTGAATCTAGGTAACAGTTAAATTTGAATGACAACACTGTATGGTGGATTGGTGCTAACTAGGCAAGGTAGCCCTGTTTGGGCTACCATACCTTCTCAAGTGAAAGCAGGATGAGGTCAAGTGGGTTTGGATGTTTGCTCTCTGTAATGTGTCGGGTCTCTCACATGTTGGAACAGAAAATTATCTCTCAGGAGTTTCTACAAAAAAGAGTAGCAGGGTTATTCAAGTCATTCGGGTGGACTTTGCTTCTCCAGTCGATGCTCTATAGTTAAAGTCCCCAT